>NW_023276807.1:266253598-266501507 GCF_003668045.3 Cricetulus griseus | reverse complement strand
ATCTCCAATGCCAATATTCAAAGTAACTCTAAATGTAAATCAAGGTATCATCAACATATCTTTTGGTAGAGTTGCAAGTTTGAAAAAAGAATTTATAGAAAGATTTCTCCTGGCCTCTTAACTATAGTACTGTGAGCAGCAATATAATAATATATAGCAGCATCCAATGTTTAATCAATAGCATCTCATTAAATTTGGAAGCATCATTTTAATCAGGGAGAATCTGCATGCCTGCAGTGGTCAGTGGAAGGCCTTGTCCATCAATGTCTACTTCAATTCTTAGTTTGCTTCTCACAAGTTTCAATGGGTTTTGTTAAGAGACTCCTGTGCACGCTAATGTGGACTCATTTGTCATTTTAATATATGATCAATACAATCCATAACCAGTGTTCAGAGTCATTTACTAAGGAAGAAAAAAGGAGGTCAGTGTACATCCCTGGTGACTTGTTTTATACAGATCTTATATATGTTCTCTTTACAACTAAAGTGACATTCCCTTTTCCAATGTAAATCAAAATATATCTACTTATTGGCTAAAGTAAATTGTTATGGTATGTATATTTTTGGTTACATCATTAGTTATTTCTTTAATCCCTGGTTCAAGCAGTAGTCCCAGAATATAGCACTAGGATTAAAAAAATATTGAATTGAATGTCCTTGATACTCTTTTGTCTCCTATAAAACAGGCATGGCTTCATTTATCTCTTGCAAACAGAAAAGAAGCTACTGTTAGGCCAGTATATTAAAATGCTGAATGCTGATTGGCCAATAGAGGATAATCAACTATATGGTAATGATTTGGTGCTATCCCTATCCTTTGGAGTTCTGAGATGTCATATTACTAAAGTGAAGAAATGAACTCTTTTATTTGTATGGACTGTTATCCTCCATTGGATGACCAGTAGCATCAATATTTTCAGTAATGTGACTCCTTTATGTAGAAGTAAGCAATTTTGAGGAAAATTAAACTTGCAGAGTTTGGTAGACAATAGGGTATTAACAGTAACTTAGGCAAACAGAAGGCAGATGGAGAGACCTCTGTGGAGCCCATTGCCTCCAGACGAGTCTACAGAAGGCATTTGGGGAAGATGCATCACGCTCGTGACTATTTAAGGTAAAAGTCTCTTAGAATGAAAAGCAACTAAAAACAAAACAATTGTAGGTGGCTCTAGAGAAAATATTGTTAATTCTCTAAGTTTATAAAACCTTTCCTATTACTTTCAGTGCTTGAATATCAAACTTAAAATCATAGAGAGGAAAAACATAATTATTTTCAGGTACATTGGTATTTCTAAAAGCGTTATTAGGGTTTCAAATGAAAATTGAGGTGCACTGCACAGCACTTTTCTAAAGCTACTCTAATACTCTGTTCGGATCCTCCTTTCAGCACTCTAAAGTTACATAGATGGTACAGAGTGTGCCTTTCTGCAAAAATATATTCAGACAGGACGATGATTGTCCATTTTGTTGGACTAATGAGACAGAAAAACAAATGTTATAGAACTTAAATGTCTCAAAAGGGTCTGATTAAATACATTGAATTTGCTAAGCAAGACATGTTTTTTCTAAAAGCTTGTGTTCATTAGAAGAATCTTCCAAGTAAGGATGTGCTTCTATGTATAAATTTAAAAATTCAATAATAAGGGGGAAAGACAATAATTCTTTTTTTTTTTTTTTGGTTTTTCGAGACAGAGTTTCTCTGTGTAGCTTTGGAGGCTATCCTGGCACTCGCTCTGGAGACCAGGCTGGCCTCGAACTCACAGAGATCCTCCTGCCTCTGCCTCCAAGTGCTGGGATTGAAGGCGCGTGCCACCAACGCTCAGCTGCCAATATTTTTTTTTAAAGAACACGAACAATTGTTATATATTCCTAGTAATGAAAAAAATAATGTTTAGCTGGACAATCATGGAACCCATGTACATATCTAACTAACATAATTTAGAAACATTGAATTGTTAGAATTTAATTGTTAAAATTATCAGCCTTGAAAGTTCAAGAAACTTCCTGTTACTATTCAGGGTTGTAAATTTTTAAGAATTACATACTCATATGTAAGCTGGAGTAACCACAGAAACCAGAAAAATAAATTAAGACAACGGGGAACTTCAGAAAAGGAAAAGCAGTACATGGATTCTATTAAGGAGAAAAGGGAAAAACTGGAGAGGGGCTTTAGCAGGGCTGGAGAGAGAAAGGACAATACAGAGAGTAAAGGAGAAAGGATGGGCACAATCACACACCCCAAAAAGGCTATTGTTGCTTTTCTTGGCTGCTAGAATTAGACAATTAGTCCTTATCACTCAGGCCATCATTCACTGAGACACATGGGATTTGGAGGAATCCAGCCTCTTCTCTGGGGACTAGTACTCAGGGTACTGGGATGCTCTACGAAAGGTGAGGGGAGGGAAAAGCAATCAATAGTCCCATCCAGCTGTGATGCCGACGAACCACAATGACACCCTTCTACACCCTGAGGAACTCACTGGTCTCCCCACCAGCAATGTTTATTCACTATAGTGAGTTTGGAGAGTTTTCTAAATCAGAGCTGGGATCATGTGTCTCTTACGACTAAGACTCAGCGCCAACTGAGGGAAAACATTGTAACTCCTCTACAGGAGGCACAGTTTTCTGACAGATACCCTGCTCTATGATCCAACTCTGTCTCTTTCCAGAGTCGGCTTGCTGGACCTGCACAATATGCTGAAGCTGCATCTCATGGAGGGCTACGGTTTGTACCTGAGTAGTTGTTTGCAGTGATAACGCTCCCAGTAAAAGCCCCTTTCGTGCTTTCCTACAAACATTGTCATTTCTCTCTGCAGGCAGAGCAGATTCTCTTTGTAGAACTTCCCTTATGAGTTTTCTCATCTTCCATCAGGAGTAGACCCCTATACTGGCCCATTAGGTTCAAGAGGAACACGTAGATACTTCTCTAGTATCATGAACAACACTTTATATTCTCTCCGTTACATGTCTGTTTCCCAGACAGACATTTCCTGAAACAGATATATTGGTGGCCAACTTCTTAATCCAAGGATGTGGCACAAAATGAAACAGTGATGAACACTGGCTGACATATCAAAAGGTCAATTATGCAAAATAAGTAAAAATTGGATTTTAAACTTTGAAGAATTGTCTACAACTATGAAATCATTAAACTCTTTCCACGAGTGGCTTTTTATTATTTGTTCATGTTCACTAACTTGGTTTTTTGCTAATTTTTCACTCTCATATTCTCTTGACTAATTTTCCTGTTTCCATTTATATTATCATTATTCATTTCTGCTAGCCTATCATATTTATACTAATTCAAAAGCTCATTGTAATTTTTTATTTCACACTCCACTCCAATCTATCATAAAAAGGACAAATTGGATAATCAACCAATCTTTAAACCACTAACAACTTACAGGCAGAACTAAAATCTCTATGGCTAATGTGAACCGATCTCTTAAATGCAAATGTTTTAGTTTTTCATTTAAATAGCTCCACCCTGATCAAGATAGCATCCTAGTTCAGGTGACTGACCACAAAATTATTTTATACTATACAGCTCATATTCTCTTCCTTCAGGCCATGCTAATTCCCTTAGACTTAAATACTGCCATGTTCTTTAACCAGATGAGCTGCTGGGATGGCAGCTCACACCCACACCAGATCATTGCCTTAGCTGCTTCTCTGTTTCCAACCTCAATGTTCTTCTTCACTTCAGATACTCACTGCATCTTAACTAGTTGGAAATACCTATTGAATTTATCTCCCACACTGCCTCGCTGCTCTGAAATCTCCCTGCTGTAATAAAGTCTAGGATTCAAGATTAATCTCCCTAGATTACAGGTTGGATTGTGTCTTTCAAGTTCAAGCATATATTTAGGTTTCCACTTCCTGTTTGGAAACTCCAACCAACATGAAAGAATCCCAAAGCACATTTTTGTCCAAGCACATTTTCAGAATTCTAGCATAGTATTTTGCCTGTATTTATGCAGCAGACTTTCATTGGGTCTATAACATTTAAAACAAATGACCTTAAACAAAACTGTATATCAATCAGGCAATTTATTATAGAAGCATTTAATATAGAACAGGGGATAAAATGTATCCATATACATACTCAAGCATCCATACACATACTGATATACAAAAAGAAATAGAATTTAGGCTAAAATTAGTAAACCTAGTAAGAGCACAGAAAATGTCTGCCTCTGAATGTAAAAAGATAAATAAAAGATTTGTAAATATTTGAGCAGAAGAATATTACACTTTTTTCTCCCAGTGGATTCTATCTCCTTATCATTTATGGCCACATTATCCCTTGATTTAGATAAAACATTTTCCCCCAATATATTCATCCCTGGAGCTTTGTTTATTATGTGTTTCTCATTCCCAAATAGCTCAACATTGTAGATACCCTACCAATCTTTCCTGAGGAATTAAATGCCATCCAAGATGTCTTCCTTGTATTATTAGCCAGTGAAGCACTCTTACAAAGATCAATAAACCTATATCTTTCTCATAACTTAGCCCTTTAATGCCTGGTCTTATGTTTTATGCATGCCAAACACTCAGTATTTCATTTATTCAGCAAATATACAATGAGGACCTATTGCATACCAGGCACAAACGTGGATACAGCTCAGACAGCAGGGACGGAATATCCCTTGTGCCAGAGCTCACACTGCAGGTGTGAAGCAAGTGAGATAAACAAGAGTAAATAAGCAGGCAAATATTTAATGTTTACTGAATTTAATAACTGTTGGTTAGAATACAATAAGCAGGCTACAGCATAGCAAGAAATGCTCACATGTGATTTATTTAATGTATGCAGCTACTCAGAAAAGTCTCCATAATGTGATGCCTGATACAGAAAAGGTTATTAGCACTGTGGACTCCTTGAACAGGAGAGGAAAGAGAACTTTGAGTAGAAAGCATGCTGGAAATTAACACCTAATACCTAGAAAGGGAGAGATCTTGGCCATATGACAAATAGCAAGGATACAAAATAGAGTGTCCGGGGAAGGAGATTCAGGAAGTGCTAGAAACCTAAAACGGCTGTTACTTCATGATAAATGATATTTGCAGAGGAGACAGGACATGAGAATTAGAGTGAAAATTTGAGAGGATCACGGGTTTGGAGGCAGAAAAACTCAGACATAATTAAAGTTTAAAGGGATTTTGATCTAACTGTTCTGTTTCACCAAAGATGGTTTAAAAATTCATTTCTTTAAAAAAATGAAACCCCAATATGCTTTTGATTTTCATTTATTTCTCTTATTTTATTTTTAAACATTATTTTATAGTGTTGGGGATAGAACACAGGGTCTTGTGTCTGCTACTCAAATTTAATACCACTAGACTATGTCCCTTCAGAACAATAATGTCAGTAAAACTCACATCTTTACTATTCAAAGGGGACCTTTAAAACAAAACAGGAACTAACAAACTGCATGATAAATCCATTTTATATGACATTTCCCGATAAAGGCAGAACATCCATTCAACTTTTCTAAATTTCTAGTTTTTTGATTTCAAAAGACTCCCAACTCCTATATAACACACAATTGGTAAGATGGAATCAAGTGATTTTCAAAGTATCTTCTTGCCTGCCTCGCTGTTTCTTTTGGTCAGAATTTCTCTATAACTATTCCTGGGCCTAAGGCAGACTTAGTTGGCCAGCACCACGTAGGTGTCATCTCCTTCCAAACTTTCAGCATAAAATTGGGAAACCCAGAGGCTTCTGGCTTTCTGAGTTGGGGTATTAATTCTACTGGGCAAGAATAAAACCACTCTCACAATTTTTGAGCCAAATTTGAAGCAAGCTTTAGTTAAATACTGGCTAGGTTGATGGATTTTGACCAGGTCCAATCCAGAGTTCCCAGAAAATGGCCCCAAATCACATTTTGCACTGGCTTATAGATGCAAACCCATAAGGCTATGTGTTTCCACTGGGTCCAATTAGGAACAAGCATATATGCTGTTGTAGTTCCTGCCTCTGTGCCTCCAACCTACATGGAATCAGGGGCAAGCATCTATCCTGATATATTTCCTGTGTATATACCTCCCACCTAGAAATACAGCTGGAGCAAACTGACTTCTTTAGGGAGCTAAAACATGTGGCTTGTTATCTTATACAAGCATTAGCCTCGAGCATTTTTGGAAGTGTATGTCCTTGGGCAAAAGCTTACAAGTTAGAGGCATTTTTGATTTATGGATCTCTTAGGTACAGTAATTAAAACTTAAAACATAACTTTGGCTCTCACAGGTATTTTCCTCTTTAGTGAGCTGATGGCTATCTTTGGGTTATCCAGTCTCTATCTAGTAAGCAAAAACAGAAAAATGTCTTTTTAGATAATCACACATTCTATTGGTTCTCTTTCTGTTGAACACTACGTCTTACTTAATGACCACCATGATTGTAATTGACAAAAGCGAACCTGACTGCTCCAAACAGAATTCACATGGGATTACACATAAGGAGGTAGTAGGTTTATCATTTTTTGGAGATCATAAGTATATTTTTAAAATGTTGGTGGTGGGGACTGGAGAGATGGCTTAGTGGCTAAGAGCTCTGACTGATCCTCTTCCAGAGGACTGGGGTTCAGTTCCCAGCACCCCCATGATAGCCCACAACTGTCTCTAACTCCAGTTCCAGGCAAGACATCAATGTACATAAAATAAAAATAAATTTAAATTTTTTAAAAAATGTTGATGGTATTTCTTTTGGTGTGGAATCGTGGAAATAATGATATAAGAACTATATCCACAGTTTTAGGGTATATAAGAAAAATATTCTGGTCAGTATTTATGAAAAGTGTGATGTTTAATTTTGCTTGTCAATTTGATTACAACTGGAATCAATATAAACCCAAGCATCTGGATACATCTGGAAAGGATTTTCTTCATTGGTCATTCAGGGTGAGGAGACCCAGTCTGAATCTAGGCCACACCTTCCCAGTTCAGCCTACATGAAAGAACATGGAAGAAAAGGTTTTGCCTTTTATCAGCCAACCCTCATTCTCATGAGGAAATATATCTATCTACCCTGCGGATGAAGTGTTCCCTCACTAGCCTTAGAACCTACTTCTTTGGGATGCCAAAGGAGACTGAAGACTAGCTGTCTATACAGCTTCCTGTGAGCAACTACGGGACGCACGGTGGGTCTATTCAAAGATAGCCATTGTTCAACTAGCAGGAGCACAGCCTATAAGTACCTCTAGAGAACCCTGAAAAATACACAAAGGGAAAGAGATTAGGGAATGATAGAGGAATTAAATTTTATACTGTTTGTGTACTGTTTTGTCTGAGAAACTAGGTGGGTATTGGTGCAATTTCCTGATGAGGGAGATGGTATTAGTAGTCCGCTTTTGGGCTTTTATAGGTTTCTGGTTTCCTTGTATTATCTAATCTATCCCATTGCTGTATACTTTGAAGAAGGGCCCAGTGCTCATATCAACATCACTTTTTACTGTAACCTTTCCCGTATTCATATGAAGAATGTTTGTCTAGAATAGGGCTTAAACCCAGGCTTAGATCTAGACCTTGGCATTGTAAAGGTTTATTCTGAAAGGTACGTGGGTATCTTTTAGTGTTCCAACTGAGGGAACTGAATTTGTACAACACTTTGTCTTAAAAAATATTTCAGGAGCTGACTGATGACTCAGTGAGCAACAACACAAGCTGTGTAAGCATGAGGACCCAAGTCACATCCCTAGCCCCCATTTAAAATCTGGATATGGTTTAGGATCCTGTACCTCAGTACTGAAGGTACTGAGAGAGGAGCATTCCTAGTACATGCTGGACACAGTCTAGCTGTTAAACTAAGCCCAGCTTCAGTTAGAGACTCTGTTTCAACAGACTAAAACAGAAAGTAAAAAGGATGACAATTTGATGGGGGAGGTCCTTCTGTGTATATATTTGTCTTATTGGTTGATAAATAAAGCACGATTGGCCAATAGGGAAGAAAGATAGGTGGGACTAGGAGAGAAGGAGGATCCTGGGAAATATAGGAAAGCGAGAGTCACCATGTGATCCCTGGAAGAGAGGACACATAAGGCCGGCATCCTCCATAAGATAAGTCCTTATAAAATATATAGATTAGTAGTTGTGGTTGATAATTAAGACTGAGCTAGCAAATAAGAAATCCTAGTCATCGGCCAGCAGCATTGTAACTAATATTAAGTCTCTGCATGTTATTTGGTGACCCTAAAGTGGTGGCGGAACCCAGGCAGCTGGCAGAAAGAGTTATCGTTACAACAATTGACATCATTATTAATCTTGTGTATGCACACACACACACTAATGAACACATAAATATATCACATGTACACATATGCATACATCTCTCTCTAATACACATTTTATGGTCATGCACACATATGAGAAAAAGGACAAACAGACATAGACATAGCATTTCGGAATAGTTTCTTCCTCAATGTAGAGGAAGCACTAAAATAAAATTTAAAAAACAGGGAATGTATACAACATTTAATACAATTTACATGTTCATATCATCTACAAGAAGAATTGATACTCCAAAACTATCTAAGGCTGTATCTAAACTCAGTTCTCATCATGGATTTGTTAGTATTCTGGCCAGGAAACTATTTCAATTGGAAAGTGCCAGCCCAGAAGACAAACACTGCCAACTTTGTATTATTTGTCTAAAGAAAAGAGATGACACAGTGGAGAAAGCAATGGAATTTATTAAATGGGATAATTTTATTTCATTGAATTGACTATGTTTTAAAATACCATTATTATTTAGAGAAAGGGAAAGCAAACCTCTCAAACACATTTAAATGCGACAAATGACAAGTGGTATGTGTGTATGTTTTGTTTGCTTTTCAGCAAATGTTTTACCAAGCATTTGTCAACAATATGCAGAAAGAACTGAATAAATAAATGATTTGTTCATTCAGAAACAAAATACACTAGGAAAAAAATAAAAAAACCTATGAAACTTACATTTGCCCTTATTTCATTTAAGAAGAACATTCTATTGATAACAAAATAGTTTCTATTTAAAAAAATTAAAAACATTATTATGACTCTAGTTTGCTGTGAAGGTATGAACATATTCATTGCAGAGAAAAACAATGGAGTAAAAGCTTGAAGTAAGAGGCAAATGTAATTGTATTTGAGTCATGGTGCTATGGATATTTTCTTAGGAAGAAATATATCAAAACAAAGCTGTAGATGACTGTCTTAGTCACTGCTTTATTTCTGTGAAGACACACCATGAACAAGGTGACTCTGTAAAAGAAAGCATTTAATTGGGGGCTTGCTTATGTCCTGACCCGCAGGCCATCAACCTGGGGCAAGAGAGTCAGGGATAGGGAATGGGGACAAGAGACACAGAAAGAACGACCACAAGACAGGATTCTGATCAAGTGGCAAACTTTACTTTTCTCAGGCTAGCTTATAGAGTCAGCAGAGCAGGATATGGGGAGGGGTAGAATGGGTTGTTTGTGCACCAGGTGTTAGTGTAGGCAGGATACTAGGAAGCCACAAAGAGGATGTTTGGCAGGGTAAAGAGTTCATGAGTAAGAGGTCCAGGAAGGGTTGCCTAGGTGACTGAGCCTGTGGGTGGAGGACTGGGTCAAGTTGTTTCTTTTCTTGAGCTGAGGTTCTAAGGAGCTGCTATGTAAAGTTTAACTATGTGGCCGGCCAAGCATGGCCTAAGATCTCATGCCAAGCCCTGAGATATTTGGCTCCCAACATTTAGAGATTTAGTCCATTATTACAGGTAAATTAGTCCATTTCCCAGCAGGGTAGATTGCAAACTCTGCATCTCCATGTCTGATGTCAAGTACTCTTCACTTCTCCAACTCTTTTCAGCTTTGTGGACTTCAACATATTTCTTTCTCTTGGGCGGTTTCCATATCTGGCCTTCAACTCTTCCTGGCATGTATCTCATGGCTCTTGTATCTCCAACAACTTGTGTCTCCAGTTAAAATCCAGACTTCTTTTTCATAGTTTCACACAAAGCCCTCTCTGGACCTCCATGCAGGGGTTACCCTGGTACACAGCTTTAGCAATGAAGGGAGATTCTCCAATCCCTTTCTTGTTTTCATGATTCTAAAGTCAAAAACATATGACTGAAACTACAAAGTTCTGCGGATGGGACTGAAATTGGACACCCTTGTTCAACTACTTGTGTTGCAACTTTCTGGTTGATACTTTTTTTCACCGCTTAAGATTTTCTTTAATTCCTTCTCACAAGTTGGAAGTTTAGATAGATGGGGTCTTGCCTTAAGGGCACCACTCCCTTTTTTCCATTTAGCATCATGTTTTTCTTTAAACTGTTTTATCTCTTTAAACACTGGACTAACTCCTCTGTACATGTAGTGATCCTTTTCCCTTCAAACTGCATTTGGCATCTCTCTTTATTTGGTTTTCCCCCTTTCATTATTGATCTGCATATGAGTGATTACTAATAACTGGATGGTAGAGTTAATACTAGACTGTCTTGAAATGTCTGTCAATATCATTCATCCAAAACCCTTCTTTCAATTTAGCCTCAGTCAGATTTTTAGAACAATGGAAAAAAGCAGGTATATTCTTTGCTGAAAAATGTCACAAGACCTGCCTCTAGTCTACTTACTAATATTCTTCTCCTCTGAAAGGTCTTGAGCAGGGCATTCCAGTTCAACTTGCCATGAGAAGTGGCTTCTATGAGAATAGCCCATTAAGTCCCACTTAAAGTGTCCAACAGTCTTTTCACTCAAAATTCTTCCATTAGTCGAACAAACATCACAGCCATGATTGTCAGAGCAAAACCTTGCTCACTGGTACCAGTTCCTGCCTTGATCACTGTTATGTCATAAGGGCATTGGTGGCACACGCCTTTAATCCCAGCACTCGGGAGGCAGAGGCGGGCAGATCTCTGTGAGTTCGAGGCCAGCCTGGTCTACAGAGCAAGTGTCAGGATAGGCTCCAAAGCTACACAGAGAAACCCTGTCTCGAAAAACCAAAAAAAAAAAAAAAAAAAGAGACATCATGACCAAGACAACTCTTATAAAAGAAAACATTTCATTGTGAGCTTGCTCACAGTTTTAGAGGTTTAGTCCATTATCATCATGCTAGAGAACATGGAACCACGAAGGCAGTCAATGCAGGAGTACTGAAAGCTCTACTCTGATCCACAGGCAGAGAGAGCAAGTGCAAGATAATACTTTGCCTGACTTTTCAAACCAAATGTCACTCCCAATGACACACTTCCTCCAGCAAGGCCCAATTTTTCTCCGGCAAGGCCAGATCTCATAATCCTTCTAATCTTTCCCAAAGAATGCCACTCTTGGATGACTAAGCACTCAAATACATGCGCCTATGGGAGCCACTGGTATGCAAACCACAACAAGGAGTATTTTTGTTCCCTGTGAAGACAAGAAAAATTCAACTCCATAGAATTTCCTAATTTGAACATGACGTCATGTAGTGTAAATACCACAACAGTGGTGTTTACATGGATTATCTGAAAACAGGTGGATTTCATTGTGTGTTATTGGAAATAGTACAGGTGCTTTAAAATATATTTCTATGAATACAACAAGGAGGCATGTCCTTCATAGTTCTAAGTTTAATTTTATTTCTCAAATCATAGCTGGAATACCAGCCTGGGACTGATCCAGACCCCAGGAACATGAGTTTCTGTGACAAAACCTCAGAAATCTATGGGACCTCCTGTAGAAGCCCTGTATTTATCCCTAGCATAGGTGTGGACTTTGGGAGCCCATTCCATATAGAGAAATACTTCCTGAGCCAACACACACGGGGGTGGGCCTAGGCCCTATCCCAAAGGATATGATAGACTCTGATGACACCCTATGGAAGGCCTCACCATCCAGGGGGAGCAGAAAGGATATGTGATAGATAGGGTTTTAGTTGTGGTGGGGGGTAGGGGGTAGGAGAGGAAGGGTGGGAGAAGAAAACTGGGATTGTCATGTAAAACAATCCTGTTTCTAATTCAAATAAAAAGTTGGGGAAAACAAAAACAAAAACAAAAACAAAAAAACAAATAGGGGAGGGTTGGGAGGGGTATAGAGAAAGGAAAATGTGGTTGGGATGTAATACATGAGAGGAAAATATATAAAAACAAGAAAAATAAAAACTTTTTTAGTAGAGTATATTGTGAATGATCTCTACAAAGCTTGTGTTATAATACAACGAATTTCCCAATAGGCTCAGTCTTATCCCTTTGAATTTTATCCCAGAGTGAAGTTCATAAAGTCAGTTTCATCAGAGAGCTCCCCAAGAGAAGATGGGCATACATGGCACCGGCACGGGCCAGTGGACAAGTTGTGGCTAGCCTGGAGATTAGCTTGAATGAATGAGTCTGGGTCTCAGCATCTCAGAGCTGTGAGGGACAAGGAGCTGGTTTCCAGACCCTGTCTCTGTAAAAGTTCTGAAGACTCAAATTACTCTGGGCATTGGTAGCGCACGCCTTTAATCCCAGCACTTGGGAGGCAGAAGCAGGCCGATCTCTGTGAGTTTGAAGCCAGCCTGGTTTATAGAGCAGAGTGCCAGGCCAAGCTCCAAAGCTACACAGAGAAACAAAAAAAAGAGAGATAATCAAATAGTAAGAAATATCAAAAGCCGTGATTTTCTCATGGAAAAATAGAACATGTTAACCAGAGGCCAATACCATGAAGTAGAATCCAAGTTGAAATTTATAGATGCCAAAGCAATCACTTTAGCAAATTTCGCCTACCACCTCAGATACTCTCAAACAGAGCATCCCAGACCATTAATACTTTTACATTTTACTAGCATGCATTTAACGACGCAATTTTAAATAATTTCTCAAATTCTCATACCACAGATAAAACCAAACAACATGAATAAAAATTATTTTGAGAGAACTACATCTCTGCTATAGCTTAAGTGAACATTACGTTGTTTTTTAGTTTTATTGTTAATATAAATGTCATCCAAAATGATGCACAAAGAGATAAAGAGATACATTCTTTCTTTTCTAAAGCCTAATGAGAAACAAACACAGTCCTCACTTTGAAAGCACACAGAGAATGCCTATTGTGCAGAAGGAATTCATTCCCCAGAGACACATCAACCTTGATTGTCACAGTGAGATAATTCCTACATTTGAAATTCTAAAGGTTGTGGGTTTCTGTTACATTCCTTTCATTATATAAATGTTGCTTGGGTTTAATTTTCATACAACTCGTTTTAATCAATTTAGCTGAGCAGGGACAAGGTTACAGCTCAGAGCATTTCTAAAGCAAGCAGCCTAACAAGGACAACCTTGTCCAGGTCATGGATGGATGCGTTTGAGCAACAAGAGTAGTTTCAACTTCCTGCTTACTGGCATCGATGCAAGAAAGACAAAACACTGGAAGACAAAGATGATGAATTTAGCATAGAAGAAAAATTCAACGTCCTCAAGTGTGAGTACAGGAAGAAAAGATCAAATTCTGATATAATAAGCAAGTGCTTTGCATATGGGGTCTGAAGACAAGCACAATACAGAGTTTCAATTTGCTCTTTCTCTCTTCAGACTTGCATCAACTGGCTCAGCTGTATCAACTATGAATACTTTCTACTACAACTCCAGTTCATACTCCCTTCTTCAAAGCATGAATTACACCATGATGTTCATCAGGCTGAGTGATGAACTTGTACTACTTAGGGGTTGAGAATTAGAAAATGAAAGTCGATTGTCTTGCTCTATGGGTAAGGGAAGCATCTGAGGCAACACAAGCCCTAGAAAATTTCAAGAAAACTGAGCAAACTCAGTTACCTAGCAGGATCTTGAGGCAAGAGAGGCTAGCAGCAAAGGGGAATTGGGAACAAAAAACTTAGGAAAAGTAAGAACCAAGAATCAGAAGGTCATATCAGGAAGTGCTTAAATGAGGGAGTCAATTTGAAGGGACAAAGCAATGAGTACTGTACAACAAAATAGTAGAGGCATCTCTGTCAGTTCAAAAGGAAAATCAAACCCTCAAGGCTCCATCTGAAGACACATTTTCATTTTTGATGTATGCTACTGTTGTTTAAAGCAAGAAAGGGACACAAAAATGACTGCTGTATTTGCAGACTTTCAGATCTTATGGTATTGTATTACATTATTTCCTTTCTATAATGAGTCCTCCTTCCCAGTTCATTGTAACTGTTCATTTTGTTTCATAGTCTACTGATGGTTATTAATAGTAATGATCCATCAGAAGTATTTGAAATTTTAGGCATTATATTTTTACTTTTTGTTTAATGAGATAATACCATAGAGTTCTTGAAATTGATCAGATTACTGAGACTCATAGCAATAGTGGAGAGGGTGCTGAACTGGCCTTCCCAAGTAGCCATATTGTTAAATAGCCCAACTGTCATCACAGAGCCTTCATATAGTAATTGATGGAAGCAGATGCAAAGATCTACAACAAAGCACCAAGCCAAGCTCCAGAAATCCAGTCAAATAGAGGGAGGAGAGAACATATGGGAAAGGGAGGCAAAGATCATGACTGGGAAATCAACAGAGACAGTTGAATCAAGCTTGTAAAAACTTGTGAACTTTAGACTGATGGCTGTGGAGACTCCATGGGACTGAACTAGGCCCTCCATTTGTGGAAGGCAGTTATGAAGTTTGGACTAGCTGAGGGACCCGCGGCAATAGGACCAGTATCTATTTATGGTACATGAGCTAACTTGTTGGTGCCCATTCCCTGTGGTGGTAGCCATGCTCAACCTTAGTACAGGGGGGAGGTGCTTGGTCTTGCCTCATCATAATGAACCAGACTTGGCTTAATCCCCCATAGGAGGCCTTACCCTTTGGGAGGAGTGGATGTGGGTGGGGCTGTGGGGGGGGGAGGAGGCTGAGGGACAGGTGGGAAGGAGAAGTATGGTTGGGATGTAAAATGAAAAAAATAAATAAATAAAAAGAAAAATAATTCAGAAAAAAATCAATGTTTAAGATGCTGTAGAGGACACCATTCAAGGCAGGAATGAATCATCTTGTGATGTTGATGTATGTTCCACCCTGTCATTAATTTCTTTTATCTCAGCCTCCCAGTCCATATCATCATACATCCTATTGTATTATCATGAATACACAGAGAAAAAAGTCAGTGAGACCTCAAGTGACCTAATATCTTTGTGAAGACTTCCAGTTTCATGTTTGCCACACTGGGAAATTGAGGTTATTAATTCTGCATGTGTTCATAATACAAGCTGAACAAAAAATGATAATAAAAAGTCAATTAGTCAAAATAATAATAAATACACATGTTTTTAGATAAGTCAGAACTGAGAAGATAGACAGTTAGATAGAGACATACTGTATAAGAACTGAACATGAACCAAGCCATCTTAGGGAGCCAGCCAAGTAGAAACTCATCAGCCAAAGGAGGCAAATCACTAAGAACTCTGTGATTTTTTTGTGTTCCAGACATAAATAAGAGTTAAAAACACAAACACTCAAGAAAGAATTAGGTTTCAGGGCAAGAGTGTCACTATACTTTCAAGAGTTTCATATCAATAAATGTATCAGGTTCTCATAGTAAATATCTGATTCAGTTTTCTTTCTTTTTCTTCTTCATTTTTGATCAGAATAGAAAATAAACCACTTTGGAATAAGCTCAGAACACTCTGTTATTATGGACTACATTCTAAGAGGAACCACTCCATCATAGTCTAATTGATTGGCAGCTAGTATCTATAGAACATAAGGAGAAGAAAATAGCTAATTTCAGTCTGATTTTTAAAATGTTGACAAGTGTATGCTAACATTTGTGAGTAAAGAGCAAAGACAAAGAATAACTAAAATAATATTGATGGCACATAAATTCAATATTTCTTATACAGCTACATTGATCAAGCTTGAGCAATGTTGACTAAAAAAATAGATAAACTCATTAACCGAAATAAGAGAATAATAGAAATAAATCTAAATCAATATAGTCAGCTGGCCTTAGACAAAAGAAGCAAAGGAACTAAATGAACAAAGGAAGCTGTTTTCTAAACAAGTGGTAGTAGAAAGATTGATTTACACAAAGGAAAAAAGAAAGAAAAATTAAAACGAATTCAATAAAGAATTTAAACACAGAAATCACATTTCACAATGTATCATTAGCTTAAATGTTCAAGAAACCACATACTAAGAAATTTTAAGATAGAAGATGAGAAAATTTAGGTGACATTGACTTTGATGTAATTCCTGAGAGAACAAGAGAGACATGGTTGGTAAATGAAAAAAAAAAATGTGTGTGAAGTAGGGCCATATTGTTTTGGGAGTCACTTGGACTATCCTGTCCTACCATTGAACAGGAGGTTTCTTGTGTTTGGTGCTGGGTCTTTGTTAGTCTGTGGTTGCTGTGGGAAACACTGTCAGCCCGTGTGGCTTAGCTTCTTTTCTTGCTGCTGTCAGAGTCAACTTGATGGAGACAGGATTTCTTTCATGCCAGAGTTTAAAGATACTCTCCATCGTTGCAGAGAAGTAAAGAAGCAGATGGTCACATGACATGTATTCTCAGGAAACAGAGTGATACATGCCTGTGCTCAGCTGCCTCTCTGTAAACAACTCAGGATGAAAGTCCAAGGCGATAGTGCCACCTACTTCTCAGATGGGTCCTCCTAATTAAGGAAATTCTTCATAAGCATGCCAAAAAGCTTATCTCAAAGGGATTCTTTATCTCAGCAGAATAAGGAGTTTCAGGATCATTCCAGAGTTAGTGTGAAAAGTTGTGAAGTTTTGTCAGAAAAAAAAAAAGAATAAATTCATAGGGGTTCTTTTGTTTGTTTGTTTGTGTGTTACTTTTTAGAGATTGGTGTTATTAAAAAGAAGACAAGTCCTTTGCAACATCACAAAGCAGACTCTCAAGGGTTGTTTATACCCCACCCATCTCAGGTTTAATGTTAGTAATATTGAACTCATTTGAAAGACTTTCCCTTGAGCAGATGGTCACTCTGCTCACAGGGCCACCTACAAAGCTGCTTCCTTTAGATTTCTTCCATGTGCTCAGCAGATCAAATTCGAAGAACCACTTTGGTCAAAGGAGACCCAGCTATTAGTAGCACTTAGCAGCACCCATGTAGGCTTCATGTGGCTTTCAAATAAGCATTACAGGTTTGTGAGTTTTCTACACAGCATTGAGCAGGAAACCTAGACAACAATGACAGAATCAGAGTCACCGAGAGCAACCTGTCAGAGGTGATACATGAAGCTGTGTAGGTGAAGGATAATCTGCAATAAAGACTCAGGGACAGTGGAAAGGCCAGAAATGTGGGGAAACTGCAAACAATGAATTGAGCCAGTCTAAGAGAAAGGGTGTGGGCTACAGATGGAAAGGAATGAGGAACAAGTCTCCCAATGCCTGCAGAGCTCACATCAGGTTATCAAGATCCCTGGATATCAACAACAGAGCCACAGGATTTAATGATGGATGTCACTCTTGCTTTGCTAACATTTTTCTTTGCTATGTTCTTATCCTTCCCTTTTGAAATCAGAATGTTTGTTCTGTGTCGTGCTATACAGGAAATATTAATGTTTCTTTTTTAGTTGATAGGGGCTTTTGGAAAAGCGATTATACCTCAGGTCTTAGAAACTTTGAGATTGTGTTTCAGAACAGATTTGCAATTGTTAAAACAAACAAAGGAGATTGTTGCAGGGTACTGAATGCACTTTGCATTTGATATAACTGTGAATTTTTCAGGGGCAGGAACACAAAGCTACTGTTTATGTGAAATGTCTCCCATGGGCTCATATATTGAACATTTGGTCCCAGCCAAACGTTCTGATAATTACAGGTATGGATCACAATAGAGGAAGTAGGTCACCAGGAGCATCTTCTTGAGGGTATATCTTGCATGGTCCTGGAATTCTCTCTATTTCTCTGTTTGCTGGCTATTACAATATGACAGTCTGTTCTCCACTACTTACTCTATTTGATAATGAACATGACCAAAACCATGGCCCAGACCAAATCTTCCTTTTAGTTGCTTCTGTTGGGCACTCTGCCACACTGAGGACAAAGCTAACACAGAGGTATATATTTTTTGTCCCCAAATATTTGAAAACTGCATGTGTTTTATGCTTATAGCATATTTCCACTTATAACAGGTAGGTTTCAAGTGCTCATTTGAACTCTATATCCACCACCTCCTAGTTTGAATACTATGGCCCAAAGTATTGAAGAAACATGGAACAAAACATGAGAACTTAGAGTGGGAGCACAGGATGGGAAACACCATTCCTCTTATTTCAGGACATTCAGAAAGTGTCCCTCCATTTAGATGTTCAACCTAAATAGAGAAATGGCAAGTCTCTGTGGGGATGCTCAAAAGTACAAGAGTAGTGCTACTGAGAGAAAAATGTATCCTTACAGAATAGTTCCTAGATAATGTTTGCCACGGTCAGCAGAACCAACAACTCCAAAGCCACTGTGAATACCCAGTCCAGGCATACAGAAATGGCTTTATTACAGAAGTAAAAACTATCTTTTTGCCCTAATTCTGTTCTTAACTAAACACACTGCCTGATTTAAGTCATGTAAATAGATTCTTTCCTGTTCTTTTCCTACCTACTATAATTATAAAACTGAGGAATTAAACTAGATAATCTCTTGCTTTCCTTACAATTAAAATGTACTGTGCAAAAATTACAGTATATGAACTAAAACAGTTCAGGAATTAGATGCACACAGATCTTATAGATGGCATATGGATGACAAAGCAGTACAGTTACATAACATAGCTATTTTATCCTGTTCTGGGACAACATTAAGATAGCAGAATATTGAAATAATAACTGTCAGTGCTGTGTTTTATAAGTGCTATAATTTAATCTTTCCTTCCCATTTTCCTAGAGGTGGAAACTCTTTTGATACAGGAAATAATGGATTTTCTATTATTTGCCTTGTTGAATAGGTTCTGGAATTTCAAGTCCAGTAAATCTCCATGCGGTTTACCAAAAGTTATCCTGTTAACGTAAAACATAATGTATTGCTGTCACATAGAGAATCAATAGGATATTTCATTCACTATCTTCTTTTTATATCCACATTAAGTATCAGCTAATATAGAAAGTGTGGATATTAAAATAAAATTGACCAAGTGAGATCTAAGGAAATTAAGGTCATTCCAGAGCTGATCCAATGTATGACATAGGCATCATATTCAGGTAAGACATAGGCATCACTCCTTCCCAGAGTTGCCTTTAAAACTTGTGCTTGGTTTTATAGCAACAACAACAACAAAACAGTTTACATGTGCCTATGTCAAGTAAGCCTTCGATTGACAAATTTTATGTAATGTGAGCAGTTCTAAAAGGTGACATATTCTAAAACATCTTTCACTCTTTGTGACTATATTAGGACCTTGTAACTCTATTTTCTTAGGATACTGTAGCTCAAAGAACTAGCTCCCACCAATAAAAGTAAATCAAGAATTAGGAAAGAAACAAAAACATGAAACAAAAAATAAGTGACAACACAGGAGTTGGGGAGATGGAGCAGTGTCTGGTGCACCCGCTGCTCTTGCAGACTGGAGTTTGGTTTCTGACACCAAGTTAGTGTGACAGAGACTGTAACTGCAGCTCAGTGGAACCTGATATCTTCTTCTAACTACTTTTGGCAGTTGCTTACATGTGCACATAGCCACAGACTGACCTACATACACACTAAAATTCAGTGACAATTTGACATTACGCATGCTTTCAGACTTAGGTGTAAGGTAGGGATGTAGACTGATTCAATGAGTTGAAAAAGTGAAATGTGGGTTACAGCAGAGGAGAGTGCCTAGGAGACATCATGATTGAAAGATCAGTATGCTAAGCTGAGGGCTGACAAGAAATAGAAGAGGCAGGTTCCAAGGAGACACTAGGATAAAGATGGCCGTCTCCAATGAAGTCTTGAAAATGAATGGAGAGTCTGCAGAATCCATTAAGGGCATTGTTTCTTTTCACAAGTGAGAGCATGGGCAGCAGGATTCTGCACAGCAAATGAAGCCTGAAGAAGTGCCTACTGAATTGAGAATCCATAAAGAAGACAGCCGATAATAAAGAGATGGATTCCTTGGGATTCCTGTCAAGATGAAATGGGGCCTTTTGCAGCATTATTCTGGAGATGGTGAAGTATAATAGGAATTTAAAGATAGATACCAACACAGAAAATGCTCGGGAAGGAAGCTTGGATTCTGGGAGGTCCAGAATACGGCAAAGGAGAAACACCGTGAAGAACCACGTATCTGGACTGAAGACAGAAAGCAGGAAGTAGAGTTATGTTTACATTGGGTGTGCTCTTTTAGCACAGAGACCAACATCTGGCTTTGGTTACATTTATCTGAGCATAGTGAAAATGTTTGAATTAACCAGAAAAGATTAGACTAAATTTCATAACAGTGTTTACATAGCAGAATAAATGACAAAACAGATACATGGGGAAAGTGTATGTTTATGAACACATTTCAAAGAGGACCCCAAGCTACATTATCTTAGCGTGGCTGACATAAAACAGGGCTCTGCATAAACTCCTAATGATAGCCATTACAAATTATGTTAGGCTAAGGTGGTTTAAACATAGATATCCCATGCCTGTGTTTATTGCTATGATCAAGGGAGTCTGAATACATTTCTACCAAAATTTAGTGAAAACATGGTTTGGAAGTATATTTAAATTTTATTTTCCTCTGTCCGGTGTAATTTCGGATGACATCTTCATCCTCAGGAATTACAGCTCTCACAGAAGAATTTGTGTCCGTCTTTTACTCCTAAGTAAAGACATTTAGAGTCTCTATTGGTTAGCACGTTCCCAGAATCATTATGACCTTCAGATCAGCAGGCCTCAGTTTTCCTGTCTATCCTGACTGGATTGTAGAGATTCCATAGGACATTAATAAAAGGCATTATTTGCCTTGACCTTGTTTTAGAATCTGAACTTCTGCTCTTGACATTGTTTCATTTGATTCTAATGGGAAAGCAAAGGCAACTGACAGTTTATGGGAGAATATAACGCCATTCCCTATCAGGAAAGAAAGCTCATTCGAGCAGAAAAATAATTGTAAAGCTTGGGAAGTTTTATTTCTTTGCTAAGGGATAGTTCAGAATGTGTGATTCTAAGGTTAGTAACTTGGCTTTAGGGAGACAAGAACAAACACAGTCATCTCTGCAGAAAGGAGAAGCAGTGACTGGTCACAGGTTTGTTAGAGAGGACCTAGTAGTCTGATCTTGGTGCTTTCAGTGAGTTCTAGACCATGAGTAGATTCCTGTATTGATACATCTGAAATGAAAGCAGAATATCACTGGAAAGCTTTCCTTTCCTTACCCCACCCCCATACCTAGCATGCCCTCTCCCTCTCCCTCTCCTCTCCCTCTCCCTCCCCCTCCCCCCTCTCTCTCTCTCACACACACACACCACCACCACCACCACCAACACCACCACCCTTTCTTAGAGTTCTAACTATGATCTGATAGAGAGTGAATGCTTGTTCCACAAAATCATCTGACTAGGGGAGGGGGTGGGGAGACGAGAGGATCTGGCCCAGGCAACATTCAGCATAATCCATGAGTTCAGCAAGGTGAAGCCTGATATTGAGATATTGCTCAGTCACTCTAGAAAAGACAAGAACTCCATGGGATTCTACAAATTAAAACAGGAGGAAGCAGAGACAAGAGGACTGAAGAAATCTGGGCCACCCTACACAACCTAAGGGCATGGCAAAACCTTGCCAAACAGGGGCAGGGTAGAAGGAAAGAGAATAAAAGGAGAACAAAGAAGAAAGGCAAATGGGAAATTAACAAGCAAGCAAACAACAACAATGCTAATAAAAAATCAAGATACATCTCATTAGAACTCTTATCTGAGCATGATTTGTATGGTAAGTTCAGCATGAACTCATGCCATAATATCTGTGTTGTACTAAGGGAGAGAAACGAGAAGGATGCGAAAACCACTAGCAATTTCATTGCTTTTAAGATTCTAATCCTCTCAAATTCCATTTCATAGTTTTGGCAAAACGCTCCATTTTAATCATTTCTAACTGGTTTTACACAAAGCACTTAACATGAGAATTTACACAGCTTTAGTGTAAATTTTGCTTTCATGTTTTACACATTTTCATGGCGTTCAAATCACTAAAAGTTCTTTAAAAAGTTAAACTAGATTACACTGCACTCAATTTTCAGAGGAGAGTGATACTCATCCTGGACAAACTGATGACATACTCACGTTTAAAGCCAAACTATTTTTCCTATCATAAGTCTTATTGAATCCTTCTCAAGCTTGAAAGAAGATTGTCTTTCTCAAAGGCTTGTCGTCACAGTGTAGTTTATATCTTAACTCCCCAAAGTACAACTGCTAATGGAACACTGCCTAAGACGGCACTATCATTGGAGAGTAACCCTTGGAGGGGTAGAGCACAAGGGACGTCTGTTGGCCAGTGGGCATGCCCCTGAAGGGGATGTATGGCTATTTCTCCCTTATTGCCTTCTTCACCATATCAGCCATGATGTGAGTAGCCTTGCTGGCCACACCCTTCTCATTGTGATGTGACATCACAGACTGCAGCACTATGGAGTGATGATTCATGGGCTGGAAACTGGCAATGAGCCTCCCAATGAACCTCCTTTCTGTATTGACCAACTGGAGAGTCTTTTCTAGTAGTTCTAAGCTGATGGCCACAGGTTCTTCTGTGTCACTAGTCATCGTAGCAATTAACTGGTAAGAAGAGTGTAATTCCAGGAAAATGATACTGTAGCCGCATTCTTCTATTGCAAACTTGGGAAATTAAAATGGATGATATAATTATCTTCTAAAATTCTGTATCTAAATATCAATTTTAGGATGGTTATGAGACAGAAGATCTCATTTGAATTCATGAACTAGAAGACTATTATAACACTTGCAATTTTGCTTGCAAATGTATTTGGTAGTTTTTAATGTGAATGTATATACATATTTTTGGTCTGTTGCTTTTGTAGTAATATGTTACAATAAATCTTTCCGCTAAAAGCCGCTGAGCCCCACCACCACGTGTGAGCTTTACGTTAGCCGCCTGCCCAAGTTAGGCCCAAATAAATAAACAGAAACTTGTATTAGGTTCAAAGCTGCTTGGCCAATGACTAGGATTCCTCATCAAGTTAGCTCAGTCTCAATTATCATACATCTATATATTTTATAAGACTTATCTTATTGGACGTCTTATTGGTGTCCCTCCTTGCCGGTGGCTCACATCCTGCCCCTGGAGGAGGCAAACAGGAAAAGGGGACCCTTCCTGTTTCTCCTTTGCTTAAATATGAGTCTCCTTGCTATATCACTTCCTACCTGGATCAGCACTTCTCTACTACATTTCCCAGAATCCTCTTTGACTCCTAGTTCCGTCTAACTTCCTGTCTCATTGGCCAAACAGTATTTTTATTTAACAATCAATAAGATAAACATACACAGTACATTCCCCATCAGAAATATGGTCTGATTACCTGTATAGCTCAATGGCCCTGGACAGCCCTCCTCCCTTTCTCCCTTCCACATGCCTCTCTCTTTCTCTTCTTTCCCTCCTTTCTCCTTGTCTTCCTTGCTCCTTCACTCCATCCTTCCCTATTCCTCTTTCTTTCCCTCTGGTAAGAACTCTAGACATGATTTGCCATCTTGACAAATCTGTATGTGAGCCTAGCAGCTTTATTAATTATAGTCAACATATTGTACATTGGTTCCTTTTTCTTGGGGGGGGGCAGTTCCAGACAGGGTTTCTCCATGGCTTTGGAGGTTGTCCTGGAACTCACTCTGCAGACCAGGCTCGTCTTGAACTCAAAGAGAACTGCCTGCCTCTGCCTCCCGCATGCTGGGATTAAAGGTATGTGCCACCACCACCAGGCTGTACATTGGTTCTTAATAATTTCTTTCCCATAAACTAAGCCCAATGACCATTGAAAATCAGGTTTCCATTTCCGTCTCACATTTACCCCCTGCAAATTATGATTTTATTTTCTGCCTTTCTGTGTTGGACTATTTTCACTTCATTTATATAAATAGAGTCATGAAATACTCACTGTTCTGAGACTGGTTTATGTCCCTTAAAGTAATGAATTCAAGGTCATCTGCATTGCAAGCTTAATGATATCCCATTGTATGTATATAGACTACAGTTACAGAACTTTTCTCCTGTTAAGATATATTTGGATTTATAAAATCAGCAGTATGGAGGTTACTTTGAATTTCAAAGGTATGCATTTTAATATGTATGGGCAGCATAACGAGGTAATTTAATTAGGTTCCTATATTTATTAAGAAATCGTTGGGTGGATGGAGGTTTGGGAAGGATTGCAGGGGATTGGGAAAGGTGAAATCATGATTTTTATATAGTATATGAAAAGGAATTTTTCAGTAAGAGTTAATCAAATAAAATTATTTTTATAACATATAACTTTAGAATTTAACTTCATTCTATAGAACTTATAATGGAACTTTACCTCTATTTTCCTATAAGGAGTTACTTAAATTTCACAGTAAAATTAATAAGCAAAACAAATAATATTTTGAGTTAAATTCAGAACCAACCTTTGCTCCAAGATTCCAAGTTCTTTTCTGAAATCAAAGAGAAATTTCAGGAATGCTACTCTTAACTGGATAAAATGAGAATAATTGGAAGACAACAATGGGAAGTTTTGTTCTTAAACTGACCTCAATCTTTCAGTCTCAGAAATATATAATTAAGAAGATTCTGAAACATCTGAACCAAATGGAAATTTTACTCACCATGAGAAGACAATACTCATTGCTTTAAAAAATATAACCAGCCTAAGCCAAAATATGAGGGAAACAGCATAAAGAATTTCTTCTATAAACAATGTGTATATTGTTTGTGCAATAAACAAATACATTTATCTGTTCAACCTTTTCCTAAGTCTCCTTGGCCTTGCTGTTTTAGCGCATACAGAACATAAGAAGCCCTGCATGTAATAAAAGCAATATGTGGACATTATACCAATATGTGTCTGTTACTAAGGCACTCAAAGGACAAACCATGGCCTATGGCGGCCAAAATAAAGAACATTTGATTTCTTATCAGCTTTGACGGTGGGGTTCTGATTTACTCATCTTACACATTTATGTTTATAAATTCTGGGAAAGAACAACCTAACAATTGGTAGGCAATTCAATTTAAAAATATTTATCTTAGCCAGCCATTGGTGATGCATGCCTTTAATCCCAGCACTTGGGAGGCAGAGGCAGGCTGATCTCTGTGAGTTCGATGCCAGTGTGGTCTACAGAGCAAGTTCCAGGACAACCTCCAAAGCCTCACAGAGAAACCCTGTCTGTAAAAACCAAAAAAAAATTATCTTTTAACATTTTTATTTTACTTTTGATGTTTCATATATTCATATCATGAAATATGATGAAATATGATCATATCTACCCTTCAATACCTCAATGCTCTTTAACATTCCTCCTCCCAACTTTATGTATTGTTTTCTTTTTAATAATGTACTAAGTCCACTTAATGCTGCACATACGAGTGTGCCTGGAGCGCATCCACTGGAGCATGGAACACCTACCAATCCCCTTGTCCCCAGTAAAGAACGATTCTCAGCTACCTGTTCCTGAGCTGCAGCAACCATATAATGCCAGTAGCGCCCCAGAATAAGGTAAGGCACGAACACCATCTACTGTGTTTACACTGAGGCTGTAGTTGGCTTGCTCTTGTGTGGATCTTCTGTAGCTTACTACAGCAGTATCGAGTCCGTGATTGCAATAGTCATGACCTGTCCAGAATACAGACTTTACTGCATTGTATGGCATTCCCCTAGCTGTTACATTCCCTCTGCCTCTCCTTTCGTAATATTCCCTGGAATTAATATAATGTCTAATTAAGGATTGAAGATTCAGTATCTCATTCTCAGTATTTTTATGAATCATATGTTACTTAAGATGCAAAACATTGGTTTTGATTTCAGATGCTCCTAACTAAACTAACTTCTCTTTATGTGACTACTCAGTCACACTCTTAGGCTACATATAGATAGTCTTTGTTACGGTCAAAAATCAGTAAGTTCATTGCTATTTTTATATTCGTCTATTTCTCATTAATCCACTTCTTTCTCTCACAGGAGAAAACATTACTTAGAAAAGATGAAATAAAATCTTTCTCTGAAGCGGTAAATTATTGAAGACACTCTTTTTTCTCCTCCAGAAATGCACGCAATATTTGGTGATTAAGTGACCAAATAGTTCTTTTGGTCACCTTTCTGCAAATAGTTCTCATTATTTCTTTGGATTGCAGATAATCCCATAGCTTAAATAGTCAATTAGTAAATAAAGGATTAGTTGTACCATATCATATTGACACAAAATGTTTTCCTTTTAAACTATTTACCAATGACATACATTTTATAGTTTCCTTCCGCCCACTCTCCCTTCTTGCTCTCCCTCTCTCCTTCCATCTTTTTTCCTTCCTTTTTTCTTTCCTTCCTCCCCCTTTCTTCATTCCTCCTGTCTTCCTTCCTTCCTTCCTTCCTTCCTTCCTTCCTCCCTCCCTCCCTCCCTCCCTCCCATCCTTTCTTTCTTTCTTTTTCTCAGTTGCCCACTGAAGTATCTATAATTATAAGATGTCTGTGAATTCCTTGGAACAATGCAAAGTTATTGCAAGTCCGAAAGAATGTTGAGGAGACACCAATTTAATATGAAGATATAGCGGCAGAGCCAACACTTGCCTTAGGAAAAATAAAACTCAAAGATACATAACAAAATGGAGGTTTCAGAATTTTGAGTTAAAGAATTCTTCCACTATGTGTTACTCTACACTGTATTATCTAAATAGGCATTCTCCAAGTTTATCCTTGAATTCTTTAATGACTTTTTAAATGGCAATGACCCTGAATAGGACACACAGGTTTTTCTTGTCTCATTAAGTCTAGAAGGGGTGACTCTTCTGAGCCTCCCGTGTTTTCTTCCATAAGGCAGAGAGTTAATAGCATGCATGAACAAGGCATTTGCTTAATCCATCATATTGGAATGTTGTCCCTAGACAATACTAATCCCAATTTATATGCACCTCTTTTATCGCAAAAGGGTCCCGATATTACTTAGAGGAGAATTTAGCTCCCTCCTGTGCCAAGTAAGTGGCATGCAAAGTCTTTCCTGGACATTTCATCACAGGCTGCAGTCAATGGCTGGTGGCAGATGGTTTAAGGCCAAGGATCCCAGGTGAAATTTAAGGTCATGACCTTTTGGGATTTAAAAGCAACACTCATTTCTCTTCCTTGTTCTTGTTTCTCTACAACACAGGCCACATTTTCAGTAGACCACAAATGGATAGTAGGTGCAATAAAAGTCCTCTGGATTTATTTTTCTATCTATCTATCTATCTATCTATCTATCTATCTATCTATCTATCTATCTATCTATCTATTATTTATGTATTTATTTTTGTGTTTTGTCATTGAGGAATATTCATTTCTTAGCCTGGGAAATAAAGGGATTACATTTTCCTTATTGACTAACATCCTGCTTTGGAGTCTAATTTACATTGTAGAGTATTTTTGGAAGTCCATTCTTTCATTTCATGGTTATCTGGATCATTCAGTATAAGTCTAGATTTTGGTTATCTTTCCTGGGACCAAGGTGGAGTTTTGATATTAGCCTCAGTTCTCTGGGTGTTCATATGTTTGTGACAGTTGGAATTGTCACGATACCTTGCTGGCACCTTTTCTTTGCCCTTACTAAAGGGCATCTCAGCATTAATTTGTTGAAAAGGTGTGCTATGTATGCATAAACTAGCCAAAGTATCCAGAAAAATTAATCACAGCACCACACATAGGAAATCAGGCCCATTCTATGGACAGACATAGAAATCTATGTTCCTGTTTTGCCTACAAGTTGTCTTAACAGATGCATTGCTGTTGATTTTATAAGAAAAGGACAAGTTGGTGGAGACAGATCTACATCCTCACACAAGTCTTTAGTCCTCTACAAACAACAATATTGTTAATTTTATTACAGTATTCACTCTTCAGGAATTCCTTCCTGTAATCTTGTCTTTATCTATGACCACAGCTACATCATTCTGGAATAATGAGTAATTCTTCTTAGTGAAGACAGCTATAGATTGGATTTCAAAATGTATGTATGTGCATGTAGAGACTTTGCCTTACTGTACTCTTTGTTACTTAAACAGATGCAAACAGGGTATTGAGATTAATTATATAATATATTCCTGTTTGTATAATTGTTCCCAGATGGCTCAAGACTTAATAACATATAGGTATATATGAAGTCAAGCAGTTGCAAAGCTCAAACCTCACTGTGACATCATCTTCATAGCATTTCAAAGTGTTTCTGTTTGTGCTGTATGTGAAATCACCTTTAGATCCTTTCTCATCTGTCTGGTCAAACTCACTGTTTCCTGCCTCTATGTGCAATACATGAATATAAAGGAAAGGACAGCCATTTGCTGGCACCTAGGTGCACTGAGAGAGAAGAATGCTTCCTTTGCCCTTGACTTATGTTAAGTATTCAGCTCAGGTTAGGGAAGATGCTTGTCTGATTTTCTGCCCTATTTTTCTTTGCCAGAGCAGATAGAGAATGCTTATCTATTAAAAGCACTCCTGAGCAACACTAAGCCAGGACACCTGTGGAGCTTGTCAACAAGGTTCTCAGGCAGGTCACTGGCTGTTGGAACAGCTTGAAGAATAGAATAACAAGCATTCTTTGGAGTGGGAAATGCGGGTCTCAGTTCTTTCATGTGGTCAGTGAAGAAGAGAAGTTTATCAACTAACTTGAAGAGGGAAAGGAGAAAGTATTCACTTTCTTCCCTTTTCAGATTGGTCAGAAATCTACAGCTTTGTTTACAAATCCACCTACCAAGAGAACTGTCTTTACTAAAATTTAAGTCTATGACCAGGAGGATCTGATTCACCTACTAGGATTTTAGTATTTGGAAACTTGAAGATAGATAATATTAATTTGCTGCAAATAGTATTTGGGTTGATTAACCAAAGCCTTCCATTTATAGCAAGAAGTGATCTAAATAAACTGAGAGATGTGATTTTTTCTACACAATTCTTTGGAATTTTTTTATCATAAAGTAGCTTGTCTTTAGCTTACAAAAATGCTTAAAATGTTTGTGAATGTTTTGGATATTGCAAATTATACTAATTTAAATTTAGATGATTTGATTAACATTTAATAGATAGCAAGGTAAAATAACATCCAAGGAATATGATAGCATTACAGCCATTATTCTTGCATGTATATATGGTATTCACGTGTATATAGTGTTCACATGTATGCTGGTGCATGCGTGTGCAGTTGTCTGTTTCTGTTTCTGTTGGGACTCAAAGATGATGCTGAGTGTCTTCCCCCATTGTTTTCCACTTTGTTTATGGAAATGGAGTGTCTTGGTAAACCTGGGCTTTGACTGTTCAAGCTGGTCTAACTATCACTCTTGCTCCAGTTTTGCCCTCTGTCTGCCTCCCTAGTCCTGGGATAACAGATGGCCACCATACGTTCCCTTCCCAGCCTTGCTGCAGTCTCTGAGAATCTGGACTCTAGTGCTCACACTGGCATTGCAAGCATGTTATCTATGGAGCCATTTCACAGCCTTTATTTTTATCATTTTATTAAACATTTGAGTATAGAATCACAATTGAATTTATAGAAATTACAAAGTATCTATGAGAAAGTTTTTTTCTAGAATATTATTTAGGAGCTTTAAGTTTGGTGATTATTTTTTCTCTTATTGGAATAAAAGGCGCCCTTTCATCCTTTGAGCCATGGAAAGTGGATGTACAATATTGTGGATACAGAAAAGTAGTGGGCACTTTAACTTAGATTTTACCACACAATATGAAATCATCATTTCAGAAGCTGTAGATGCCAACTGTGGATTTAAAATAAAATTTTCCAGCTTTCAGAATGAATGGCATTTGATAAATAGATCAATTTTTATCACAAAATAGCAAAGAATGATGCCCAAGACACCTGCAACCAACCCTCAGTGCTTAAACGAGAAGGGGAAGAATAATTTCAAACACTAAATTATTTCCCAAAGGTTTTGCTCCTGGCCTTTTAATAAATTGGGAATTTCAAAGGCAAAATAATTTGCTATTTGCTCTAACAGTTATATAAGTTTTGTTCAATAAAGTTGATGTTTTGGGGAGAAAATATGCATTAGGTGTACAGTAGCATAAAAAGAAGAAAGTTGAGCAATCAAATGTAACCACAGCTTCCCCGCAGAGAGAAACATCACTGGATTAATTCTGGATCCCAGACTACAGGCTTGAAAAAGGCAGCATAGAATTGTTTCTTTAAATGCCCAAACATGAATATGTGTCAAAATGATGTTTTAAAATTATTACTTAAATTTTAAAAAATATATTATGTTCATATTATATTTCCAAAAGTAAAGGCATACATTTCCTAATCTATAGCAAGGGCGCTAACCAAGAATTCATACAACAAACATTCCTTTCTGTTCTCCTTGCTGGAGCCCTGTATTCTATAAATAACAAACAACACATCACTATGACCTCACTGGATACCTACAGTATGACATACACAGAGATTCGGGCCTTCATCACAGACACCAGGAATGAGAGGATAGCTGAAAGAGCATGACTTGAGAAGTGTCATAAATCAGCACACAAGCTTGCTGGTTTTTGACTGTGTCTGCTTTTGGAGCCTCTTTTACCCTGTATGCAACTTTGGGAAAGTCACATAGCTCTTTACATTTGGCAAGTAAGCACACTTGAAACACAGGGATGTTATATGTGTGTGGTACTCTGTGTGGTTGTTAGAATTCCACAAGATACTTAAATATCTTGCAAAAGTCCTATGCTTTAGATTATATACAGAAAACTTAATGATCATTTTTTTCCCAACACACACCTACATGTCTAGGTCCCAATACCATCTATCCTGAGATATGTTCTGTATGATTACTGGCTTTTTCAAATTACCTTATGTATGTCTCAAAATTATCTACTGGCATTCTGCATAGTCTACATCTCATTAAAGATCATAGTGGTCATATGATAAGTTATCCAAAATCTTCCTCAGCCATGAATACTGGATATCATATTAGGTACTGTGATCTCATGATTTTAAAGTGCAAATTATGTACTTCATAAAGTTATCAATCTAAAAAGGAAGAGAAGAAATTGACATAGTATAGAATGAAAAAAGATCAAAATAATTGCAGCAATATTGTCTGAGAAGACCTTGAGGAAAGACTTTCCAAATTTGGTCAGTCTGAACCTTCAAAGATGAGAGGTGTGGAAGACAGCAAGCAAATGAGAAGGAATACCTAGATGGTGAAAGTCATGCAAGGCCCAGTTTACTTACAAATATGAAACCTACCCATCACTGTCATTGCCATCATTATTATCAGTGATAGATTATGTGACCAGCAAAAGGCCGGTGTGCTGGGTATCCCCTCAAAGATGAACCTGGTAGATATACAAGGCTGATGAATTCAGTACTGAGATGAACCTTTAGCTCTCCCCAGTAAGCATTGACACTGTTGCATTAATTACATTAAGGACAAAGAAGAGAACCTTGATAAGCCTAAATGAAAGATGCGTTTGGGGCAAAAATTCCATGAGTAAAATGCTGGTTAATATAGTTGTGTTTTGGTGTTAGAGAGATGTGTTAGCAGTTAAGAGCAATTGCAGGTCTTGCAAAGAATCTAATTTTAATTTCCAGTCCTTGTAGAATGGCTCTCAATCAACTGTAGCTCCTGTTCTAGGGCATTCAATGTCCTCTCTTGTCCTCTGTGGGCTCCACTGTACATGCAGTGCACAGAAACTCATGAAAGCTCACAGTTACAAACATGAAATAAGTACTTTGAAAAATAGTCATGTTTGGCATATGATGTAAGATTAGATCTTAATAAGTAGATAAATTCTGTAAATGCTATATTTACACAAACAAACACACAGATGAGTTCAGGAAATGATAGATGATAGATACATAAGGATAGATAGAGAGACAGATAGATAGAGAATGTGTTTGTTGCTCTTCCTCATGATGGAATAAATTATGCATAATTACCTTTTATTTATTATTTGTCTGCTCTTCCTCTTCCATGTGTATTCTAGGGTCATCAGGGGTTCACAGTGTCTGAATTTCCTTTATCATTTATAGTATTTAATTTTTAGTCTAGTATAATAGGAATTAAATGAATTTCCCAAGAATTGAGGAAATTTATGAGCTAAAGTTCCAAAGCAACTATAAACAGCTGAATGAAGGACCTTATGCAGTTCACCAGCAATTTCGCCGATAATGAATGAGGTCACCATATTTTCTTGTTAATTGTTAATCTCTATATCACTGGCTGTCAGGAGACTGGAGCCATACTGATTGAATTATCTTACATATTTATTCATTTGGATTTATTTTTCTTCCTTAGCCTCCTTCAGTCTCACTGTTTCTTGACTTAGAGTGCAAGCCTCGAAAGTGACACATAGCAACAAATTCTGATTGATAAACAACCTTGGGAAATTAGCTATTTAAAAATGTTCAAAATGAAGGAGTTTTCCAATCTTACATTCTATATTAAGTACTTCCAGACTGATAACTAAACAAGAAACATGCATACGCTCTACTAGAAAAGACAAGTTGCTTTTTTTTTTTCCAGGAAAAATATCTCTATTCATTGACTTTGGGAATAATCCCTGGCTAATTTTTTTTCATTACAGCCTGTGTGGATACAATACCTAAGCTCTGAGCCATGGAGAAGTTGGGGGTTATTGTGTTCCTTGACCAGGATAGTTTATTTTGCTTTGTCCAATTGTTTCTTTTGGCATTGAGATGTTGAAGTTATATTGGCTTTGCATATCACTTGATCTCTGAAGCCTACTTTCCTGATCTGTGAAATGGGAGTGGCAAGAGTATAATGAAAGCCACATGAATTTCAGATGGATGAAGGAGACAGGAACTTTGCGTAGCTTTAGATTTATTGGTCCCCATGACTTAGCAGCAGTATTTTTTATTCAGATAATGTGGTGGGTGAAGGAAACACCCAGCAGTTAAGCATATGTACTGCTCTTTCAAAGGACCCAAGGTCAGGTCACAGGGCCATATGAGGAGGTTCAGGCCTCTCTGTAACTTCAGCAGCAGAAGATCCTATGCTCACTTTGTCCTTGAGAGTGCCTTCCCTCATGTGGACAACCCCCTCCCATACAAACTTGTACACATAACTAAAAATAAAATAAAACATCAAATTAAAAACCTTACCAGATAGTGCAAGCAAACTAAAAGAAGACAAGGCAAAAATCCACACAGAACTGGGGACACCTTGGGCTATAAAGTACATGGCTATCTGCCAATAAGTCCTTTGTTCATGGTCACATGGAAAACAGTCTTCAGTTAGCAAATTGTTCACACTGCTGCTTTTCTTTACACTTGAAAGCCCTTTCAAATTCAATATAAATCTCTATCTCTCTCTCTCTCTCTATCTATCTATCTCTCTCTATCTGTCTCTCTATCTCTCTATCTATCTATCATCTCTCCATGTGTCATCTATCATAACCTATCTTTCACATATCTATTAATGATGTGCATCATAGTTCACTACTGACCTTCAGCACAAGAGAAAAAATAATTTACCATAATGATCCACAGATGTACCAGTCTTGGTGGTCATATGAATTCATAACACTAAGATTGGAAAGCTGTTTTTCCAGTACCAAAAACCTCCTGCTAAAATGGTGTATGGGTGACACTAAGACAAAATTCAAGTCATCAGTGTGATGTAGGAATAACTCTCATGTGACTATTCTCACATGGACAGCATTATCTCACTGTGAGTTTACATTGTGCATGTGCATGCTCTCTCTCTCTCTCTCTCTCTCTCTCTCTCTCTCTCTCTCTTCTGTGTGTGTGTGTGTGTGTGTGTGTGTGTGTGTGTGTGTGTGTGTGTGTATTAGGCATGGGAACTTGGGTAACACATGTTGAATTCAGAAGATGTCTTTTTAGAATTGATTTTCTGCTTTCATAGAGGAATCAAATTCAAGTCAGGCTTGCATAGTAACTTTTATCCACTCAGACATTTCACTGGCCCTATTTTTACTTTTTGTAGGAATACACTGTGGTGGTTTGAATGAGAATGTACCCCAAAGGTTAATATATTTATACAGTTAGCATCAAGTTTGTGGAGGTGTTTGCTATAGACTAGATATTTCCTTGATGGAGGAGGGTTAGATATTGTTTTATTGGAAAAGGTAAGTCCTTAGGGGCAGGTCCTGTGGTTTCAAAAGATTCAGGGCATTAGTAGCTCCTCTGAAACCATGGTTTTGTTCAACTTTTATGGATTCTGTGATGGCTATTTGGCTATCAATTTGACTACAACTACAATTAACTAAAATATAAAAATGGAGGGAATAAATGTGAGGTGTTTTGCTTAATTTGATGTAGAGGAACACACACATTTAATCTGGATCTCGATTCAAGAAGACACACTTATTTTGGGCCACATCTTCTGCTGGAAGCCTATACACAGACTTGGAAAAGGAAGGGTTTGCTCTTTTTGCTTGCTCTCACCCTACTAGCATACCCCATTCCTTCACTAGCATTAGAACCCACTTCTTTGAGATCCTAGTGTGTACTAAAGACCAGCTGTGCCATTCATATATGTGGACAAGGTAACTATTGGATTTGGGAGTTTCCATGCACAGACACTGTTAAATGTAAGCCATTCTAATAAATTCCCTCTCTATATAGACAGAGAGATTCATCCTATAAGTTCTGTTACTGCAGAGAATCCCAACTAATCTAAGCTCTAAAACCATAAGCTCAAATCAAATACCTTCTTATATAAGTTTCCTTGGTCTAGTATTTTATCATAGCAAAATGAAATAATTAAAACACTGATAGAAAATTGGTACAAGAACGAAACCATTGCTGCGACTGCATTGCATTGCAATGTTTATAATAACTTTAGAAATAGTTTGTGTGATAAATTTGGAAATTTTTGAAGACCAAGGGTTGAGAGCACCTGTGTGACTGGTACTCAGATTAGTGGATGATTCTGTTTGAACATAGGATAGAGGGTCATTAGCACCGTGGACAGCAAAAATCTTTACTTTATAAACTTTCACATAAAAATCAGGACTCTATAGGGAGAAGAACTAGCCGCTAATCATTATGATAAAATAAGGAAAATATAGTTAGCACATTTCCCAAAACCTACAGTGAGTCTGAATACACTTTATTTTCCTATCTTAGTTTGAATTCTTTTCCAATACAATATATTCCCCCTTTACTCCTTCTAGATCTTCTGTACTCCAGATCCACTCTCATTCCGTATCATGAGATAATAACACGCTTCAGCTATATATACACATACTTTTATTAAGTTTCTTATCTTGCATAATATTTAGTGTGTTATAGATACTGAGTTTCTTAGAAAAACAACTTTTGTTGACAACTTGATAAGAGACTTTAGGAAGACATAAAGTTTACAAAAGTAACAGATATGTCTAGAGGTGAGTGATACACTCACACACTCAGCATCTAATTTTATTGGTTAATTATCATTTTTCATTTGTCCTTTGTTATGCCCCTCAACCAAAGAATGGATAAAGAAAATGTGGTACATTTATACAATGGAGTACTACTGAGCAGAAAAAAATAAAACAATGAAATCTTGAAATCCACAGGCAAATGGATGGAACTAGAAGAAACCATCCCGAGTGAGGTAACCCAATCACAGAAAGACAAACATGGTATGTAATCACTCATATATGGATATTGCACATAGAGCAAAGGACTACCAGCCTACAATCCAGACTGCCAGAAAAGCTGGGAAACAAGGAGGACCCTAAGAGAGACATACATGGACCCCGGAGAATGTGATGTGTAGAGCTGGGAGGGTTAAACCTAGGCAAACATGGAGGTATGTGTTTTGCTAGAGATACCAAGAATATGTATCTTCAGATGAGGAAAGCCAGAATTATCTGGAGACAGTGGCCATGTGGACTCTGCAAGTGGGGATGCTAGAGAATTAAGTCACCAGCATCCTTGGGACTTCACAGTGTGACACTGCATGTTCCATTTGCAATGTTATCCCTGTTATGTTGCTCTTCCTTCAGCAATATCCCTATTTCCTAGGTACCTATCCTGACACATTCTGTAGGATTACGTATTTTTCCATTTGACTTTATAGTACCTCACAAATAGGGGTTATCATGAATCTCAGAAGAGGTTTTATACTCTGGTAAAACAAGTAAAAAGTTTAGTGGTTAAATTGTTAGACTACAGGCACTCATGAAAAAGGACAAATACATTTTGAATTATGAGATGGATATAAGTCTTTTAGAGTGACAAAAAATGTCATAGAATATTATGAACCTTCTCCCTTGACGGCTCACATGTTTAGGGCACAGTTCCCAGCTGGTAGTGATGCTCTTTGGAAGGCTATGGAAACTTCAGGAGGTGGAGTATAACTAAAAGATACAGATTGTTGGCAGCGGGTCCCTGGTGGTTTCTTATCTTGTCCTCTGTTTGCTGATGGTCAAGAGTTGAGCAGTCTCCCTAGCCACACTACACCCTCTCGAACATGTTTCAAAGACATGGAACCAGGTGAAAAAGGAAGGATCTCTCTGAAACCATGAACCAAAATAAATACTTCCTCCTTGAAAGTAATTTCAAATATTCTAGTCATAACTGTGCACAATAATGAAATATTTTGTGTGATTGGATGTGTGCCTTTTAGATATAGAACATTATTTTATTTTTACTGTCTCAATACTTATTTCAAATTAACTTAATATCCAAATGGAAAACATCATAAGGAATTATCCTGTTTGAAAAATGCACAAAATCAATTTTGAGTATAGTTCAAAATTTTGACTTAGGAATCATTAGCTATTTTCACAATCAAGAATGATGTTAAGTTTGTTAAACCTAGAAAGTAAATCAAACATTTGCAAATTGAATTGTTCATTCTTTATGGTAACAAATTGATTATCATATAACAGTAGCTCTTCATTAAGGGGAAGGAGAAGGGATTGACATGTGAAGCAAGCTTGTTCCTAATTTGAATTAATAAAAAATAGCTCTTCATTAAGAGTTTTCCTGAGAAGTATCAAAGGCTCTGATAGTCACTTCAATAGTTTGTGTTTCTTTCAACTTGGTTCTCTGTTTTGTTTTCATGAGATTTCTTTCTAATACTCATTGAAGCCTTGATGATCAGACCTGACCAGAACTGCCTAATCCATGTCCCTTGTTCAGCCTGGGAGATTCTAGGGAATCTTCCAAACATGCTCCCCAAAGTATTTTTTAATTTTAAATGCATATTAAAATTTAATATCATTTCCTTGTTGCTTAAAATCTAATGCAGATCATCTACATGTATATTAAAGAATAAATGGGTAGAATAATATTTAGGCTTTTCTTTTTATTATAACTTGTTCTCTTCCATATCATACATTTCATTGCAAAGGGTAATCAAGCAACATTATGCATTTTTTTGCAATTTAAATAATATCATGTATTTTTTCCTCATTTTTACTCCTGCCCCCATCCCCTAAATTCATCCTCATTACCTTAAGATGGAAAATAATCAGGAAACATTCTAAAGACATTAGTAAATTTAATTATTATTTTCCATCTTCTTTTGAATTAGGATCACCAACCTCTTGGATTTTCATACTTTATATCAGACTCAGGCAGTATTAACTACCTACAGAGATAATTACTAAACATTGACAGTTGTGAATTTTAGGTCTGAGAGGTTTGTTTGTGACTCTTGGCTGTTCAGGATACTGGAGGCCTTGGTGTTGGTCTGGGAGCTCAGGGACAGGCTAGGAAATTGATTCCCAGTGTCTTCATCCTAGAGTGATATCTTTGAGAATGACTGTGAATGTATTTGAAGAAGGATATTTTTTTGAGAGCCATTGAATTTTCATCCTCTTCGGACAAATTCTTAGAGATCTTCATCTATGAAGTATTTTTATTTTATCCTGTCACTTAAAATAATAGAGGTTAAAACCCAATGCTAAAAATATGGGGCTCCCTGTTTCTGTGTTCCAATCATTCTCTGGTATCAGGCACTGGCTGTGACCTCAAGCTTGGGCTGCTAACACAAAGGGAGCTAGACATTTCTGTCTATTGTTTTGACATTCAAAGTACTTCCTTTAAGACAGACTACCAGTCTTAATTCAAACGTATATATGTTGTCACAAATGTGAGCTGCCAGTAGAATGCCTGGGAAAGCAAGAGTGCACATTTGGAGCAGAAGTTTTAGTGAGATCACATGACACTCCTTCCTTGTTTGTTTCTTGCTCAATCTCTTCTCACTGCGGGTAAAGGCCCCTGAAAACACTTGAGATGAAGCGGCTTCTCCTCATACATTAGCTTTGACAGGAAACATGCTTGAAAGATTATATTCCTATAGTTTCCAGTTCCGGTGAATTTAATGTTATTGCTGCAAAATGCAATAATAGTCCGAGTGATACTTGAACAGTAATGCTATTATATATTAACATGACCGACTCTCTTGTAATGGATTCCCCCAAATTATCTCAGGTGCTGTAAAAGCACCTGACACTGGTATCGCTGCGATTTTAACACAGTTTATAATATATTTGTTGTCATTGTTGATTTACGGGTAGTTGTGTGATTGATCCAATGTCTACTTACTTGCCTACCCTCCTTACAGGTCATGGGAGATTTACTCCAAACTTACTGTCAAACTCCAATCTTACTTTTCAGTATGACATAGCAACCACTAATAATGGACTGGATACATCTTCCTCACAAATGTGGTAAGCAAAATCCAACAAGGGCTTTTGACCTATCAGTTGAAGCAGGCATATGAATATAATAAAAACTAATGAAAAAATAGGTCATGGATTTGAAAGAGAACAAGAAGGGGTATATGGGAGCAATGGGGAGGAAAGAGAAGGGAGAAATAGTCTTGTTATAGTCATAGAAAATAACACCAGAAAAACAAAATTAAAAAACTAACAAACTCACCCAAAGCATAATAACCAGCATTCCATTATCCATGATTGTTTATACATTAATGATTTTGAAAGCTTGACAAAGGAATAATATATAATAACTTGATAAAAATGTATATATACATATGTGTGTGTGTGTGTGTGTGTGTGTGTGTGTGTGTGTGTGTGTGTGTGTTCTAGGAGTCCTATGTTTGACAAGGTTCCATTTAGATGCATCATCTCCAACACAGCGTTTCCCCATAAGTTCCCTTTTTCAATTGCTTTTGATGAAGTAATATAACACATGATTCTACATTTGTGTCTTACATAAAATCCTGGAAATTTCTTACTCATATGCAACTGCATATGGACCAAAGAGCCAAGTGTTTGAGCACAATGGGTTACTATATAGGTTGAAAAGGGCTGGAATTATATATAATTAAGTAGTTACAACCCTGGTACTCTTTCATCCTGAATGAGTTATTGAGACATTGAAGTCCTGTAGACTTTTGTACACATGTCTTTAGGTTAGTTAATTCTGGCACATTTAGAGTCTGCAAGTTGGGTTTTAGAGTTGGTGTAGAGAATCTAGCATAAACCTGATGGCTCATAAAAAGAATACAGTTTAAGAATTTGAGTTCCAGTGGTTTTTTTCCCAATATGATGTATTTTTTCATAGGGATATAAAATATTTCTTTAAAATAATTTAAATATTTAAGTGGTATTATATATCCTAAAATGACATAAAACAGTGACAGATATTAACCACCATGTTGTGGCTTATTCCCTTATATTTTATTGAATAAATGTAATCAAGTTACTTCAAGAGATGACAAAAGCTTTAACCATCACTGGAGAAAACATCAAAGAATTAAGACCAAGAATACAATCTGCGGGGATGATTTTGCTCCCACAAAAAGCAACTAACACAAAACAGAAGGAAAATCTTTAGGAAAATAGCCACAACCTTGTGAAGAAAGAGATTTTAAGCCAGAGACAGACACTGAGCTGAATGCAATGTTTTGTAGTTATGCCAGTTCCCTTCCCACTTATGGACCTGTTCAGTATCCTGCTGACTGGGTTCTTCTCTTGCTGTCCCTTGGAGAAGCAGAGCAGGTAGACCAGACAAGGTAGAATGTCCTCACAGATGACCTCAGTACTGGTGGAGAGTTTATACAAGTATATCACTCAATGCTGATGTTACAATAGATCAATATATTCATAGATTGCAGGAGAAAACATAGACACCATTGAGAGAAAAACAAGCAGATTGGAGAAATTTCAATGGTTTTTAATATTGTGCAAATTTGAGTATGTGGGATATTTCTGAACTCAAGGACATGTAGCATATATCAAACTAATACAGGTATTTGGTGTTTATTCTCTTATATTTTGAGAAAATATATGGTAAAACTTTTATCACTTAAGTTGAATATTATAATAAAGTTTAACCAAGGTAGTGAAAAAAGCACAGCTATAAATACATGGAAAAAAAGAATATGGATGCCACAGCTTTTTAATGCTACAATAACTCATAGGACACCCAAAGACATATAAAGCCTTAGAAGTTATCAGCATAGTTTGCATATGTTGTTCATATGCAAAATAATATTCAAAATATTCAAAAACAAATTTTGCAAATTTGTTCATAAATTTTGAATATACATGTACACTCACAGACTCAATGTTCTTCTATATTAGAAATAATTCAACTTAATAATGCCTGTTTTTTTCTTCTGTTATGTGTTCACATGTGTGCAAATGCATGTTCACATGAGTGTACATGTCACAGGTTGGATTCAGGCATCTTCTGTGATCACTGATTATTTAGTGAAGCAACATCTCTTATTATACTGGAACGTCATACTATTTTCCCTAGTCTTTCTAGCTAGCTCCATCCTGGAATCCCCTATATTAGATTATTGGGCATGGCAAAAACAGGTTTTGATAGAGCATGTTATCTTGATTTTGTGTATGGATGCTGTTCTCATATCATGTGGCAAAAAATTTATTCAACAAGCTATGAACTCAACCCATCAGAGTACCTTGAAGCTAAACCAAATAATGTTTAAGCTAGGTTGTCAATTTATTGGATCTGGGATTAACTAAGTGACATGCTTGGGGTTGGCTCTAGGGGTGTGTTTCCTGGAATATGAAACTGAGTGGTAGGAATACCCTTCAGATTTGTTGGCACCTTCTGGATCAACCCGTACATAAAGACATCTGAGGCTGAAGGAAGGCTGGGTTTCACCTATCTGTTTTTTATTCCTTGTTATGAGTAAATCTTACGTGTAGCTGCTGTTGCCATTGCTCACTGACATAAGAACATTGAGTCTTTGGTCGTTTTGAGAAGACTATGCAGGATTATGCAGAGGAGGAGAAATCACAAGACTGAGAATAAAGGAATCAATCTGTTTCTAAGAAACATGGTTATGCAAGCATATGGGGGACTGGGCTGTTACCAGGCACAGGATCTCTCTGTCTGTAACTCTCTAAACTTTCTTAAACACACATACACACACACTCACACACACACACACACACACACACACACACACACACACACACACCCCACCCCACCCCCACACGACTTAGGTCACTGGTTATCCAGAATTCCCCATACTTTCAGTGCCAGAATGGGATGGGAGTGGCAATCAACCTTGTGAACTGAGCAGATTCTGCGTTCTCAGAATTTTCAGTATACATATATACTGAACTCCCTAGCCAGGCTGCATAAACCAGTACTGGTTCTCTTCTTCCAGAGAAGAATAATTACCCACACTATTGCTCTCTGCTTGATTTTCTTTTCCCAGAACCCATTTTCTTTCTTTAAGTTATGCTTTATTTATGTTTCAGTTTTTTAGAACATGAAAACTTCTCAAAATTTAACAACTGATTTGATGAACATTTGTGCATAGAATTCATACATTCCATATCTAATAATTCACAGGCATCTAAACATGTTACAGATATTTGTTTCATCATACACTAATTTAATAATTCTATTGAAATTCAGCTAACATTTCTTATATAATTTGTTCTTTTCCTGTGTTTTGCTCATGATTTCATTATCTTCTAGAAGAACAGTTTTGTATATCTAATTTAGAATCTTTGCCCTAACAACAGTTAAAAAGAATCCATTCATCTACATTTCTACTTAAAGTAAGAATATAACATGATCTACCACATATATATCTTCACAAAACATGAGTAAACATGAATATTTTTAAAACAGTCATTTTGAAGAAAAAGCAAGACTGTCATTCCATGTACTGAAACAAATTACAGAGTCCTGGCCACGGACTCTTCACAATAGCAATGGGACAAAAGAAAAAGGAAGTGAGTGTAATGTTGCTCCCAAAATGAAGTGAACTTGGTATGATGGAAGAATTTGTGAAGGAAGAATGATGATTTTTAACTAAGATATATTACAACAACAAAAATCTAATTCTGCACTATCCATTAGAATCGGTATGTTGACAATAGAGGATTTAAGGAAGAAACAAGTTATTCAGTTGCTGTCCTCCTATAAATCAAACATATATGGATGCCCATCATGATAGACAGTGGGGCACAAAGATCCTACACCATTGGCCTCATGTTTCAAATGCCATGCAGAGGAAGGAGCCCATTAAAAATGGACCACATTCTGTTACACTGGGCATTTGAAAACTGATTTTTGAAATACAAGATCATGTATAGGAATGGTTATCTAAATTTGTCTTCATTGAGAAATGAAGACTGAATGTAGCCTGAGAATAAGTTTTCCAACTCACTGGAAAACCACGACTGTAGATGCCAGAGACACTGCATTAAGTTTAGGAATGAGGAATTGAAAGTTTGGGAGTAAAGAAATAAATCTGAGCGGACCTACACTGTCTGCCAATGTGGTATATTTGGTGAAATGTAGTGCACCAATGAGATGGTGTTAGAAGGAGAGATGCTGTAGAGGACATAAAACAAATTCTTCCAGTCATTATAAGTTCAACTGTGCCTGTTGCCAGGGCTCATCTTAACCGGGCTATTGATTGGTGATGCTTCCCATAGACAAAGGAGTCTGGGAAGATCATAGGACACTCATTGAACATCCAGATACTCCTGCCAATCAGATGAACTGAATTCAGCACTAATTTGGTATGGCCTTTGCATGTAGGGTAGAAGGTAGAGTGCACAGGCAAGGAAATACTGAGGAAAGGGGCACCTTCTCTGCTGTTTGATGATGTCATCATCCATGTTGGGGTTACCCATGCTCACATCAGGTACCTTTCACCTATCCTCTGTAAGGAAGTGCAGTTTGCTCATGACTTCCCCAGGAGGAAGTTTGCTGTAATCAAACTTTGATTTGTCATTACAACCTCAAAAGGAGTAGGCTACAATTGCATAGTCCATGTCCCAAGGACAGACACTTTCACAAACAATGGGGCAGGAGGCAGATCATACCTGATCATGGCCACTTCAAAGGTCTGGGTTTTAGTGAGATTTTTGCCATGAAGCAAGTGAGAGTTTCTGAATCAATTTATCAGCTGAAACATTAGATTTGCATTTCAGAGCCCTATGCTTAGTAGTGATTGATGTAGAGAGTAGATCATGGGTGGGGATAGAGTTGGAGGAAGTATGATTCTGGTAAAGGAGATGAGGTTCATGGGTGGGGTACCAGAGTGAGTGGACCTTATAAAGCTACTAAAGAGAATTGGGCTTGAACACTTAGTGTTAGAAACTATATAATTGATCTAAAAAAAAAAGTAGGGGAAAGTGTGTCAGAGTATGAATAACAGCGACAGAAGATGCCTTTGAGAGATCATGACTTCCACACATGTTATTTCAAACCACACTACGATTAATTAAGGAAAACCAAAACCCAAAACCCCAGCAGTTTGGAGTTATAAAAAGAGGTTGAACTCAGTTGCTACCCGACACAGAGTTGGTGTCCTTTCAATTGCTTTGTAGGCTATTTTAATTGGATCAAACCCACAGGAGAAGGGCTGAGACTAGAATAGCTCACAGTCGGTCCACTCTCTTGGATGCTATTACTGGTTGGGAAAAAGACAGTGAATTCAGGGGAAGTTCCTGAAGGATATCTGAGTGGAAAGATGAATAAGCAAATGCACGCATGAGTTTGAAGAAGCCTCCTGATGACACAGCTTTGAGGAGGCCCTGGAAGAAAGGCCCGGGCAGTAAAGATTCTGCTCTTTCCCTTTGCTGTGTGGGACAGAATATATATATATATTCTGTTAAGAGAAGAATTTGTAACACAAACCCATTAGTCACCCCCTTTAGTGAAAAATTCTAACAGGCTTTTCATTGATCAGGCTATTCATTAACATCACCTTCAACAAGTATGTTTTGAATGGCCATTGGATGCATTTTGCCAATTATGATATTGGATTGAAAGAATGGGGTCTGTACTCGGTAAATGATTGCCCTCATCTTCCTTGAATACTCACAAATTTTCTCCTGTAGCAATTTACTTTTTCACTCATTGTTCATTCTATTGCAGTTTCTTTTATCTCAGCTGCCCCAATTCCCGTTTTGCATGACAAAGACTAAATGGAAACATATGTACACCCATCTATAAGGGCTTATAATCTTATACACAGCACAAAGGGAGTTGCAAAAGCAAAGAGATGAAAACTTTTGTTCTCTTGCAAGTGTGATTTTTTTTTCAATTGATGGTATGAAAACTGAGTGGCCAAAGGGCTTTGATTATAACTGTAACAAAAAGAAACTATTCAAGACAAAGCAGAAGAGAACAGGAAGGACAGAAATTGTATTTCAAGCTGATTATCCAAGGGCAGATTTTGCAACTTTCGTGCAATTATTTACTTTCGGGTTTAACCTAAGAAAATATGAGACTTTCTCTAGTTTGCTGAGAGCTAGGGATAATAGTCCCTTTCATTAGCCCTACAGCAACCCTCTCAGTATCTTTGATTCTACTGGTATTCTTGTGCTTGAAGATTTTAGCAGATAGCCTTGTGTATCATTTTAATATAAAAGCTATTACTACTTAGCTGACCTAGGCAGTGGGGGTCACTAAACTCCCATTCTCTTGGAAAAGACATGGATGGAGAAGTTGCTTCTTCACAGATGAACTCATGTTAACACATGGTCCAACGGCACTGAGAGTCATTAATTAAATTAATTAGATTTCATAACACTCTTTCATGAACCTTGATGACAAAAATTGGAAAGGAACACGGATATATACACTGCAGCATATGGCTTTGCCAGAGCTGGGACCCTGAGAATTAGTAAATGATAGTTTGATATAAATCAGATGTAATAAAATCTGTCTCCTCTCTTGAAGTATATGTTTTTGCAGTTTATGTGACTCCTGCAAATTAACTCTTATCAAAATGTGCACTGTGAATTCTTACTTATGGTATAATAGGCTTTATAATTGGTGAAGTTGTATTTTTATGAAGTAAGTAATATAGTTATATCTGATTAAGAGTATTGTACTTGAGAAGCATTGCTAATAAATGGAGGGACAATTTAAACATTTTAGAATTTCTATGAGAACTAAGCATAATGATACAATGCATCCTTAGTGAGACCATATATTTAAGAACAGGTAAACTCAAAACTTTATTTAAATGAATGTCACCAAAATTTTTGTTCATTGTCAAAGAGCATGAAAGTATCTAGCATGATTCCCTGAAATATAGTAAATGGACACACAGTAAACAATACACACTTATATTGTCTTATGGCTTCAAATACCAGTTAGATACTCTAGATAGACAGGGTACTTACTTGAAATTTTAACAGAGCCACACAAAAATGTCATTCTTCCCCTATATAACTATCAATTCCCCTATTTTAATTTTCATGCATTTGAATAAAACACTTCCATATTTTTGAAAACTTCTGGCAAAACAACAATAAATAAAGATAACCCAAACATGAGCATCCCTCATCATTTTCAAGTGGGCTCAACTTCTGTCTCTGGGATGACTGCATTCCACCTTCAGTTCTGATTCTATGCTATGGGTAATCTCTCAATCAGCAACCATCAGGTGACTTAAAATGTGACCCACAGCCTATTATACCCAAAGCTATTCAGTGGTATCCATTTCATCTTCAACATAATTAGTGTTATCTAAATCCTCCAAGCTCTCAGGATTCCATTCAAAATTCATTTTATTTCCAGATATAAATCTTGGTGAAAACAATCTTCCTAGCAATCAGTAAGATACTGAGTCAGTTTTTCCTTACTGTAGGCGGCTTGAATGCTTTTCCAAGTAGTAGAGGTAACAAATATGGGCTGGGCTTAAATTACCACTCTGAGCCCACCCAGCCCTCAGTTATCAACATGTACTCTTCTTGTCTTATAGCTAGAATACCTGAGTCTATGGAGCGATGTGCTGTCTTTTCTCCTCATTTGATATGTTTCTTCTTACCAATTAACGATTTCTTCAGTCTTTAAAAGACAGATACAATTTTACCTGCTTCTGAAGCTTCCGAAGATAGTCCTTCTAAGAGCTCTTACTAACTTTAAGTGTATAGAGCAAAACAGACATTTACTAACCTTCATAGACACTGTTCTGGATAATGCTATTCTGCTAATATATAGGGTGAACTGGCATTATACATTTTCTCCATAAAATTAACACTGTGTTCTCTTTTAAGAATTTGTCAGTTTACTGTCTCAGCATGGTCTTATCTTAAAGAAATTCAGGTGTGCTTTTCCATTTCTGACTATCAGTTATTTCAGAGGAACTCAGTTTGACACATTATAGAACAAATTAAACCAGCAATATGACCTCAAGAGAGAGGTGTTTCAACAAAAATATTGTTCTCTGAATATAATAGAAAATATTTAATTGAAATGACATAAAGAATAAGTAATTCTAAAAGTGAAAGAGGAAATTATGAAACCCAGTCATTATAATAGCCTTCTCATCAGTTGAGATATTTTAATTCAATTTAGTTTAGATAATGCTTTATTATAAATTAGTTGAACTTTAGAATTATAATGGAGCATCTAGTTTTCAGAGAGATAAGCAAAGGTGCCTCTTTACATAAGCACAGTAGTCAATAACTTATATGCCAATGATTTATTTTCATACAATTATTCTCTGGTCTTAATCTGCTCTTAGCATTGTGTAACTGAAGATGCTGAATTAGGTTCCCTGGTTCCTTAGGTCATGCCTCACAGTAGATCTACCTTCTCCATTTTCATATAAAAGCTCTCTTACACAAGCAGACAACACCCAGAGGTGTTCTGTGAAATGCAACTGCTCTACCTGCTTTTCAGAAAGCTAAGAAGATAAATTAGAAAAAAAAAAACATGGCATCCTTAAAAGAATCTAGTTAATGGTGGAACCACAAACTAACCTAGTATTGGCCTTATTGCACTCACAAGTCTGGAGGCCAATTTCTTGCATTCATTCATAGAACATCATCTTAAAGAAAGCAACCAGATTATTTGATTATTTTTTGCAATTACTGAAACATGTCATCTAAATTGGTAATATTTTGTTATGATGGCAATGCTATCTCCTGAAAACCTCGCAAGGCAAATTTTTGAGTAGGAAATTCTATGAAGTGTGTCCATGGGTTTACTAGTAATCTCTATGTAGTGGTAAAATTTATAAATTAAAAATCTCTAAAAGCTTGTACATAATTCTCACCAAAAACAACATTAAAGTGTATTGATTTGTGTGTAGGGATAGCTATTTTTTCAAAAGTACCAAGCAACAAGATTTATTGGGATTTGATATAATTTTACTATGACTAAATCTGGTCTTTATTAATAATGCATTGTTTGCTATGTAAAGCCCCCTAAAATATGTGGTTAAGATTCTAAAACATGAACCATTGAATAAAACAGTGCTATTTACTTTTGGGATGAGGACATAATTTTGATGGCAAGTCACAGGCTGTTCTGTGAACAAAATAATAATCTTTAAGCAACATACATATGGCAATTGTTTACACTTAGCACTGTGAGGAAACCAATGGTCATTTCTAATAAACAATGTGTGAAAATCAATAGAAAGTTCCACACACACCTCCTGCTTCTCCATGGCATAAGGCCAAGCTCTGCTGCGTGGGTATTGCTTAAATTTGTGACAAAATATTGAGTCTTAGATGAGACAAAAATTTTAGTTTCTTGAAGAGAAATATAAATCAGGTGCTAAGGAAACTGCAAGGTCTGTAAAGAAAAATCCATGCCTAGAGCTGTTTCTATTTATTTTCATTTGAAAATGGAATTGTTGGACAAGTACTTCAATGAAAATTAAGAAGGAAGGGATGAAGTAATACAATAAAAATCACCAAAAGAATCTAAAGTGAAAATATGAATGAAATCATTACAGGGCCATTTCCCCTACCTAATAGGGACACCAATGAAAGCACTTGATAAGTGAATGAACAATTTCTTAGATAATTTTTGGTTAACAGGCAAATATTGAGTTAAAAGTCATGTAAAATCAATTCAAGGTGTTCAGTTTCTAGAGATGCGGTGTTGACAGAAATGTTTTATGATAATTCAAATTAATTTTATTTCATTAAAGACAAATGAAGTGCTGGAAATTTAAGTTTCTAATATATTAGGAAAGAAGTAGAAGTATCTGCCTAATGTAAGTCTGTTTGTGTCCAGTGCCTTCCCAAATCAGGCTCTGTAGCCTATTTGCTGAGATGAATATTTGTATCCAAAAGCTATTCCTATTTTGTAGTCAGAAAGGAGAGTATGTTGTGTGTTCTTCTTTGGTGGTTTATATGCAAATAAAACTAAATGTAAAGAACAGCAGTAAGTGCAAAAATAGTTTCTTTGGAAAGAAGATGAAGACTAAGGCCCCCCAGAACTGACTCTTCACAGACGCATAAGCTACAACTTTCATATGTGCTAAAGAAATTAGGGGACAGTATATCATGCTTGGTTTTAGTACAATAAAAGGAGGGCAAATTGCCACATTACATCTACATGGAGAGTGATATCTAGCAGTTGGGAAAGTAGAAGAAAACTAGGCATAGGTTTTTGGACAGTCTCTTCAGGGTGAGGCCTGGTGCTAGAAAGAGTATCATACTTCCTGACCCTAGGCCAGTATTTGTGGACTAAACTTACAGAAACTCATTACCTATATACACAGCTGCCTGCTAGTGTGATTCTTCAGTGTGGGTCAGGAGAGGGAACAATGTACCCACCTTGTGGAAAGAAGATCACGGAAGGTAAATGATCCTGTTAACTGATTCATCATGATCAAAAACCAGTCAGAAAACTACTCCATCCTGATCCACCATTCTCTGATGCAGACTCTAGATGTCTGTCTATGAGGAAGAGACTTGCATTCTAATGCAAGAGAGCTGAGTTGTGGCTCACATAATTTCTAGACCTGCAGTGGGACTGGAGGACCCGTCCACTGACTGCCAGGTGTCTGTGTCTGTAAGACTCCAGGGTGATGCTGTTTAGCATCAACTTTGGGGGACAAGCTAATTCTATAAAAGATGGAGAAGTTAAAACTCAGCGGGCTCTTGGCAGAGACAATTACCAGACTTAGGGAAAACAACTTAAGTAGAAATCCTTAAGTTAAGGACCAAAGGGGGTAAAAAGGATGCTGAATCAGTAACAATAGACAAAAAATTGGCAAGCTAATGACTTTGAAATATAAGATTTGAAAATAAAGAGCTGGAAGAGAAGGAAGTATGTGAGCAGAAGTCACAAAAATGTATGGAAATGTTAGGACCAGATTAAAGGGACAATCATTTAGATTATTTGGACAAAAACAAGGGACTAGGAAATTCCAGAACAAGAGAAAGTTTATTAGAAGAAATCAAACCAAAAAAACTTTCAAAATGTAGAGAAAGATTCAAGTATCCAGATACAGGAAGCTCAATGTCACTAGTCAGAGAGAGCATTCAGTTTCTCCCAAAACATCATTTCAAAATGAATTGAACAACTAAATGTAAAACACAAAACCATGAAATGAATAGGGGGAAATTTATATCCTTCAGGGCACTGGAGTGTGTAAGACATCATTTGGGCAGACCCCTGCCCCCAAACTACAGGAACCTAAAGAATATAAGACAAATTGAGTTACATAAAACCAGAAAGCTTTTGAATACCAAAGAAAATCAGTGTGAAAAGCCAATAAACAGAATGGGAGTTTAAATATTTGAATCTCTACATCTGGCAAACTCTAAGTGACAAAGTCAGGAGTGAGTAAGTGCTAGTGAGATGGGGAAAAAGGAAGGCCTTGTTCACTGCTCTTGGAAGATCAATACAGCCTTTGTGGAAAACACTGATGGCTTCTTCAGAAACTTAAATATAAATCTGCTTTGACTCAAGAGACCCACCTGCTGGTGTTTATCCGAAGGTGTTGCAACCAACAGCAGTGTTTATTACAGCACTATTCACAACAGCCAACAGATGGAACAACACAGATGTCCATCAACCAATGAGTGGAGAAATATGATATGTGCACATGCAATGACACTGTTATCAAAAAGATGGAATTATTTTATTTGTGAGAACACTGATGAAACTAGAGATAGTTAAGGGAAACACACAATGAGTATTCAGACCAGAAGAAAATGTATTACTCACAGATATTCAATCCAGAGGAAGCTATACATTTAATAACCCAATTCAAACATTTCTCATTTCCTCTGGTGGTTTACCATGTAAGCCACATCTTACAGATATATGGGGTCATCAAAAGTTTTATGCTAAAGGCTATGTTACACCAGCATTTTCTAAAATCAAAAATGTCAGTCTTACAAGTATTTTCTTTATCCTATTTATTTAATAGCCAGTCTAAAAGTTGTTTTAAATAATTAGCCTTCTAGAGTGCTACTCAAATGCCCATTCAGGAAGACTTCTGTGCCACAAAATGTCCTAATAAGGGGTCAGCAATACTGCTTTAAGTGCTGAAATTGGAGGTAGTTATCTTCTTTGCAGTTTCAAGTATTATATTTATCTTTGTGGCATCATAACTGCTTTTGGTAGAGGTAGGCATAAATAAACTTTTTGGTGGCAAGATGAACCGATCAAGAAAATGAAACTGGCAGAGACTGAACTATAAATATATATCAGCTTAACCTATCTTAGAAGTCAAATTTGAAATGCCTAATATGCTGAGAATCACTCTCACCCGACTACTTCCCCTTTTTAAATGGAATGTTTTCTTTTTTTGATGGTCATCACCCAGTCTCAGAGTTGGTCAATGGCTCTGCATTCCTTTGGGAAGATTTCACAATGAACTTAGCCTAGCCTCTTATTCCTGACAGATCATGTTTGTATTCTTCCTTAACGTCCCTGTCTCTAGTGTCTTCCATTTTTTAATCTGGCCTGCTCAGAGGACACTTCGTTGATCCTTCTTAAATAGTATGTTTATTTAACTCACCGTTGTTTGTGGGCTAAAACATGCAAAGCTTTTAGCTTTCAACTAGGAAAAAAAAACTTATTCTTTTTACTTGTCTCACATGCTGGCACATACTGATTTATATCTGCTATGTTTTCCACTTTCCCAGGTTCTCCTCTGTCTATCTCTTGATTCTCCTTTATTTAAAGGCTGACTAACCAATGCAATTTTTCCTTGTAAGGAACATCAAGAACTTTTTGACGTCTGGTAGCCAATTTCCTACTTAATAATAATTACGAAAGTACAGTGGGTTGTTTTTCTAATGACAGTCTGACTGCTTGCAAAGGTAAAATAAAACTATCAAATAACCAACCTTACCCGGCTTTGGATTTCTACTTTATAAAACACAACAGATGCCCCGATGATGTATGCTCCCTAGGACAGTCAGTAGTGGGACAAATGTTGTGATCCACTTTCAGGTTAGATCCAAGACCCACTACAGGATATGGAACCCGTGCTCTCACTATGAAAGGAGTTGCAAAGCTTTGCCTATATAGCTCCTACATACAGGGGTGGGAGAGAACAAATACTATTATTCTGCTAAATGGATATAATAATAAGACAATCGTTACTAACTTATTGTTAATCCCATGGGTGAGAGCATCTCTCAGGCATCATCAGAGAAAATTCTCCTTGCCATATGTGACAATCAACACATTTCAAAATGCAGAAAATAAATGACTGTAAAGAACTCAGCCATAAACGGAATGTACATACAATAATCTTTCCCCTAGGGCCTAAGGAACATCATGGAAGAGGGTTGACAGGGACTGTGAAGCCAGGGGTTGTAGATAACATCAAGGAAATAGCATTTTCCAGACCAAACAGGAAAGTTGTACGCACGAAATCACAGTGCTTGTGATAGCATGCATGCACAAAACGTTTTAAGCACAATTCAAACAAAATCCTAGTGTGGACTTGGGAAGAGAGGCACAAAACCCCACCTCTAGCTGAAGAGCAATTGGCATTTGGTATCTACTAAGAGAAGGGGAATCTGTTTTATGTAACAATGTGACCTGATGTTGTGACCAGCCCCCATCCCTACCCCCAAGCCCATTTTAGCAGCCATGACAGGCTAACATGTGTTTATCTGACCTTGCTAGGCCTGCTCTGGTCACTAGGAGGCCAGATGCCCTCCTCCTGGCAAGAAAACAATCAGAAATTAGCTGGCAGGGCTGTGCTTTATAGCTCTGGGTGTGCTTTATGGACAAGTGCACAACAGTGATGAGCATGGCATAGCAACTGCCCTGGGAGGGCCTATGGGCCATAACAACCAGTTGACCAATCAACACAGGGCAGATCATCCAAGCCTGGAAGCACACCAATCCTGAGACTGTGTGTACTCCTAGACACTCCCCTTACACTGCCCTATAAGATCCCTGCTTTTTGGTTTCTTGGTGTCTTTCTCCAATCATCTGCTGTGGTGGATGGATGAAGGGCCCAAGCTAATGAGGTTAGCTCATTAAACAACTGCAATAAAAGACTCTTTGCTTTCTCATGAAAAATGGGCCTCTTGGTGATTTGGGGGTTTCAGAATTTGGGTACAACAATGATAGACCACAGTACTCCTGCAAATGCCACAATAGTCCTGGGCAGGGCCTACTCCCCAGATTACTTGGACAATACAAACTGCTCTCAATGGATGGTAAAAGAACACTCAAAGTTGATAGGGTAGAGATTGAAGGGTGGAAAGGGTGGATACGGGAGGAGTTGGGGGAAGTGGGTGAGTGTGATCAAAATAGACAGTATCAAATTCCCAAAGAATTTATCAAATATTATCTTTGAAAAGAAACAGATGACCCAGGCAAGTGGGAGCTCACAGACTCCAAACTGACAGCTGGGGAACCTGCATTAAAGCAAACTCGGCCCTCTGAATGGGGGTGCCAATTAGGTGGCTTGGGCAATTTGGGGGCCACTAGCAGTGGCCCCAGTATTTAGACCTAGTGCTCCAGCTGGCTTTGTGGAGTCCATTCCCTGTGGAGAGGTACCTTGCTCAGCCTAGATATGGGGGGAGGGGAGGAGGTTTGGTCCTGCCTCAAGTGACAGATTTTGTTGATTCCCATAGGAGGCCTCAACCTTTCTGAGGAGTGGATGGGGGTGGGGTGAAGAGGGGTGGGGTGGGGTGGCGAGAAGGTGGAAGGAGTAGAGGTGGGAGGGAGGGGGAATTGGGATTGGCATGTTAAATATGACTGTTTTAAATTAAAAAAAGGAAAGTTAGAAAAGTAGAATCATATGTATCACACTCTAATAGGTAAGTGACATCATTATCTATAAATGGGTCTTTCAAGAGGGCAACAAACATTTATTTGCATTATGGCTTATTTTAGTCAACTCCTCAGTCAAGCATTCTAGTCTAGGTACTGCCTTGCACAGTACAGGAGAGGGGGAATGTTGACCTTGTTCATTTCTGAACATTCTTATGAAGGACCCAGTCCTGTTCTCATGGAATCTTTGTATACATACATACATACATACATACATACATACATACATACATACATACATACATGGAAGAACACACTAACATGTTTGTGACAAGTCTACTGAATTAATAATACTGCCTTCTTAGGATCCAAAAGAATCTAAAATACAAGTCAAACTTCAGAATACCCAGGCACCATGTTCTTCACTTAGATTCACTACCAGGCGAAGTGATGGATTACAGGCCACCTAGAAAGTTGCCTGGGGAATGTAGACCAGACTAAGAAGCAGCCTTTTTACCACAACAGTTTTAGGACTGGGGACAGAACAGATAAAGGTGTTCATGTGCTGGAGCCTCTGAGTGACACACAATCTGTGTCATGTGAGCCTATCTGTACAAAAAGGAATTGCTGAGACCTGTTAGCAAAAGAGCTAGGCCTGGAAAGACAGGCTGACATTTTCTTCCTTTGAATGCTATGCAGATATTGTAAAGAAAATGTCTGTGGTTTGTCACTAACAACTAGTTTCTGCAGACTTTCCTTATTAATATATTCACATGGACATGGCCATTAACTCTATTTCAGATACCAGAAATGAGAGATCAGTCTATGTGGAGATGTATAAAATATTTATAAAGATGCAAAGAACTGAAACACACCATGAGATAAGTCTAATACAATTATGCAGTTCTATATTCAAAACATAATCTGGTGAGTCTTGGAAAGAAAAAAATGACTATATTCAAAATTATCTCTAGTGTCTTCGTCCCAGAATGATATTGAGTGCATGAACAAATGTACTGATTTTAGATAACCATTCTTTAACAGAATAGGCTTCTGCCTCATGGTGAACTTCTCTTTGGCCCCTCATATTTGTCCCTGCTCTTTACCTTGGTATTTTCCCAGTCTCAATCTCCAGCATACATAGGCAAAAGTCTTCTGATGGCCCATTTTCCTTGTCCTAGAAGCTTTACTCTGCAGCATATCAACTTTCATATTCCCTGTGGCCCCTTAGAGATGTAAATCACATCCATTAGTACATTTGTCCATAAAACTAACATCAGTAATTCCCAAACATGTACCAAGAACTAGACTAAGTTCTAGAAATCAGTGATAACCAACATCTATGTTTTGAAAATTAGCAGGTTAAGAACAGAGAAGGAGGGGTAAAAGCAAAACTTATCACTATAAATTCTGTGTAAAAGTATAGGAAATGATAGAAATTATGATTCCTTGTTAAAAGTCTCATGAACATTAGCTCAAACAAAGTGACTCCTAGACTTAATCTCATAATTTTGGGTATGGGGTAACATAGGATGAATACAATAATGAAATCTTCAACACAAATGTCTTGTGTGTACTTCTAAGATAAAGGAACAATAAACTAGTGTTGTTGCTGAAACAGATGAATCACAATGGCAGGATCACAAAAGCACACCAACATGGAGGGAGAGAATGGATTCAATTGAAGTTTAAGACTTGCTCACAGAAGGGTGTGAGTCTGACAATGTGTTTCAAGATAAGAAAGACTCATTCAGACATCACCATCACAATGTGGGCTAGACCTGCCACAAGGAATGCAGGCAAACAGACTAATCTGCAAATAGCCATTAAACACATTAGCAGCCTACTTTTCCACCCCATATATTTGTGAAAGTGTGGGGTAGGGAGCTTGGAGATGCAGAAAAAGATAACCATTATGATATAGGTAGCTACTGATCTGCAAGATAAGAGTCTTAGGAAATAAAATGTGATTGTTTATAAAAATGGATTAGGCAGAGATAGATATTTGGGGGAAAAGGTTAGTGAGATTGAAGAGAGAATGACTATTTCCAAAACAGTGGAAAGGCTGAGTGAGTGGAAAGTGAAATATCTTTATATACAACATGACATTAATATTAGTGTTTGATATAACTCAAAATAGAATGTTAAACTTGAGACTGGAGCTATGGCTCTGTGGTTAAGAGTACTACTCATGCATGGGACCAGAGTTGAATTCCAAATACCCATGCCAGGCAGGTCATAACTGCCTATAACTTCTGTTCCTAGGGATAAACACCATTTCCTACTCTTCATGAGCACTGCTCTCATATAGTGGTAACACATGTACACATAATTAAAAAAAAACAAAGTACATTTTACAAGGAATATTAACCTTACTGGCAGCATGTGTGGATCCGTGATTAGATCTTGTCTTCTGTGTATTCGAAGTCTACGGTATTATTATTCCAAGCACACTGTATTATAAACATATATTTACACCAAATAATTCAATTGACTCAAAATTAACCTCTGTAGCTGTAACACATTTCAGATCAGTTTTATGTAATCATATAGTTTTATGAGTGAAAAGGTGTGAAATTCAAATTCAAAGGTTAAATATTTGTAGTGGAGAGTGGACTTATTCAAGTGTTTTGATTTCTCAAAAATATTATTCTGCTAATAACAATTAAAACATTAGAGTGTCCCATATGACTTCTATGAAAAGAAAACTAAATCAGAAAGCAACTGCAAAACCAGGAGGACTTTATAAGAGTGAGCATTAACTATATAACTTCTTAAGACAGAACTCGCCTGTGAAAAGATGGGAAAGTCTTGCTGGAGGCGACAGTCCATTTAGAAAGGAGTGGGGAGAATATTTAGTATCTTAGTACATTACTAAGTTCAGTCTGAAAATCCATATCTCCTGTATTCTCTCTGCCCTCCAAAGTTTCAAGCTGGAGTCTTGATCTTGCCAGGTTTATTATTGAAAGATACGACAGAATAGGAGAAGCAAAGCTTGACTCTGTGTCTGCAGACATAAATATCTTGACTTATATCTCATAATTTTCACAGCATCAAAAAGTCTATAATGGTCAAATGTAGAGAAAAGTGATCTTATGATTTTCCTGAAAATAAATGTATTATTAATAAATTTTGGTAGACGACTTCTAATTACTTCACAGTAAAAAGATACATCTATACATACATATTCATAATTGAGCAAGTGCCTAGGAACTTGAGACCAAGAGTTAATGGAAGTATGTCTTAAAGTTCCAAAAAATAATGATCAATAGTTCAAACCAACCTAATAAATGCTTTCTAATATTCTTCATTCTTTTCTATTTTTTTTTATTTTTGAGATGATAACGTAATTACATCATTTCTCCATTACCCTTCCTGCTCCTCATACTTTTCTCCCCATATACATCGCCTTGCTCTCTTTCAAACTTGTGTCATTTTTCATTAATTGCCATTACATACATAGATGTGTATATATATATGTATGTGTATGTGTATGTGTATGTGTATGTGTATGTGTATGTGTATGTGTATGTGTATGTGTATGTGTACAGGATGCTGTGTATATGTATACATTCATATACATATATATTCTTAAATACATAAATATAACCAGCTCTCTCTCTGTATTATGATACTCACTTGTGTTTTGGGGGCTTTTCATTTGGTGTTTGATAACCAATTGCTGTGTTCTTCCTAGGAAGACTATTTATTTTTCCCCTCTCAGCATTCCTTAGTTGGATGTAGTTCTTGGTGTATGGTTGAGGCCCCCACAAATGTTCCTCCATGATATCTGATTTTGATGTCCTTGTTAAGCTCATGTTTAGGAAGTCATGTTAGTGATCCTTTAAAGGTGAAGCCCCTGATAATCCTAGCAGACACAGTCTCACACAAACTTCCTGATCTTCTGGTACCAGTCTTAGCTATGAAGTCTCATATTATCCTGTCTTCCTGGGTCTCTTTTGTACATAAAGGATGTCATTCATTAGAAGGCATCATCTTCTAAATTCCATGGAAATTCTCAGCTTCCTGACTGTCATAACCCATGGAGATCTTGTGGAAAATCTCATACTTGGTTCTCTGGATATCAGATGTAATGTCTCCCATTTATTTTTACCATCAGTTTTACTGTCTTTCTGCCTCTGTTTTGCTCTCGTGCATTCATTCATTAAACTCTTCTATCCTTAACGAGGGCTTCTTATCCATGGATGTGTTTTCAAAGTAGTGTGTGAACATTGTGCTCTCTGTCTCTATTGACTTTTTTATACTATGACTCATTTTAGAAACGCTAATGGTAATTTAGGATATTCTGAGCACATATGACATACAAATTAATACACTTTCATTTCTAGCTTGTTATGGAAGATAAAATGTCTCCAAATGACTATTTTGTAAACACATTATTTTGCAGGGGGAGGAAAGTGTTTATTAGGATTACACTATACCATTGCTGTTACTACAGAAGGAAGTCAGATCAGGAACTCAAAGAGAGCAGGAACCTGGAGGCAGGAGCTGATGCAGAGGCCATGGAGGGGAGATACTTACTGGTTTGCTTTTAATGGCTTGCTCAGTCTGCTTTCTTATAGAACCCAGGATCACCAGCCCAAGAGTGGTACAACCCACCCTGGGCTGGGCCATCCTCTGTTGATCATTAATAGAGGAATTTCCTCAGCTGGCGCTTCTTTCTCTGTGACTCTAGCTTATGTCAAGTTGACACACAAAACCACTCAGTATAACAGACCCATTGTCAAATTGACACAAAAACATATCACTTAAGCCACAACCCTTCCTGTCTTATTCATCCCCAAGACCTTACATAACTTTAAAAGTCTTTGCTAATTCAAACACATTAAAATTTCAATTCCTTTAAAATAGTCAACCTCTTTAAAAATCCAAAGTCTTTTAAAATTCAAGTCTCCCAACTATGGGCTCCAGTAAAATATTTTTGTTGAGTGGCGCCAGCCAGAGAGTAGAGGATGAGGTGTGTATTCTTTTGGAAATGAGAAAGCATTCCCAGATGCAAGTATAAAACAGAATCCTGCATTCCCTTTATTGGGTAGAACGACTGCTTCACATCGGCTAGTTACATTGTTTACTTCCAACAACAAAACACCTTTAGTTACTTTATTTATCTACTACTAGGAAATTGCAGACAACACAATATTACTGAGGAAGGCATTAAGGCAGTGATGGGGAAGTGACCCAAGCCCTTTGAGGACTCTAGAAGACTGTGAATGAACCCTAGGTACTGGACAGTTTGAGTTTTGTTTTGCTTTGATCTGATTGTGTCTGTGCCCTGATTTTTCCCTCTCGAAGTAAACATATCTTATCCTTAGAAAACAAATCACAGTTAAATCCTTTTGGTAAAGAGTGATCTTTTTTTTTTTCCCCACTTCATTTATGAGCTAAAGGCATGTGAATGCCAAGAAACTGCAAATGACATAAATCCCTGAAACTGTAAAAAGTCATGTATAACACCTGTGCTGTAGCTCTTTTGTCAAACATTTTAGCGACAGACTTATTTGAATCTTCTTGGGCATTCCTGCATTGCATTAGTCTGTGAGGGACTGGAAGCCTAATGAATGCAGGCCATTCTTCTATCTACTTAGTAGATTTAGTCCAAGGAGTAAATGATAAATTATAAATGCTGAGCATTGATGTCTTCCTAAATTGCATTAAAATGCTGTGCTGTATAAGAGATTGTAATTCAGCATTCTGCTTTCAAATTTGAGTTAATCTTCTCATAAAGTCATCTCTCTTACAAAAGCATATTTACATGTCCATTTAACACACTGGAAATAGAATATAAGAAGTGGTATATGTATATAGTAATAACATATAACAGCATCCTTTGTTACCAATAATGTATTTTACTGAAAAAAATTGATGATCATAAATACAAAGCAACAGAATCAGATTCAAACCTTAACAGTTAAGATCATACCCTTATTTTCTGATGTCCAGCTTCTATGTTTTTCCAGTTTGTTAATTTCTTTTAAATATTTATGATTGATATGTGTTAATATCAGAACTTATCACTAAATATTTGAATGAATTGTTGAATCAACTATGAACAAGTCTAAAAATAATTTATCAGACTTCATATATTGAAAGTTACAAAGGTAAATCCATCTGTATTGTTCTTCCTCAATAATATTGTGTTGTCTGCAATTTCCTAGTAGTAGATAAATAAAGTAACTAAAGGTGTTTTGTTGTTGGAAGTAAACAATGTAACTAGCCGATGTGAAGCAGTCTTTCTACCCAATAAAGGGAATGCAGGATTCTGTAGGGGAAGCTGTAGCCACGCCTTCTTAGGGGCTGGCTACAGGGGTACCTGAGCAGGCTTGTGAGGGCGTGGTCAGAGTGAGTAGGGGGTCTGCGTTTTCGGTTTCGGTTTCTCTTTGCTTCTTGCTGTACAGACTACCACCGGCTGGCTGGTTCGCTCTGTAAGTAAGGCTTTTCCCTATTAAATACCCTTATATTTCTACCTGACTCCATATTGGTGATTTCCTACTATAGGATTCTGTTTTATACTTGCATCTGGGAATGCTTTCTCATTTCCAAAAGAATTGTGAGAGTGGACATTCACATTTATGGTAGCCAATTAATCATTTTCTGCCTCATATATTATGCCCTAATGTTTTATGTACATTATTTTTAAGATTAAACTAACTGAAATGTCAGCTTGTCTGTGAAATTGATCCCAGTTCAAAATACAAAGCCTTACACTTTATAGATACTATCTTACAAGGCTTGAGAGTGTAACTACGTGGCTTACTGGCTTCCAGTGTAAGATGTATTCCTTTAAATTAGGAGTACAATCTCATCATATTTCTTAGTAGTTCAGAAAGTCTATGACAGTGGTGTCAAGCTGAAGTATCCTAGTTTACTACACATTGAAATATAAGTTCCCTAGGGTAAACACCCCTAAGATTCATTTTTGTAAATATGTATTTATCTTTATTAATGTGTATCACTATGTGTGTGTGTGTGTGTGTGTGTGTGTGTGTGTGTGTTACCTGTGGTAATAGCTTGGTTTGGGACCCTGGGTAGTGGGAACTGTATTTACATCCTCTCTAAGAGTGGCAAGGTCTCTTAAGCCTTGAGTCATCTTCCCAGCCACTAAAATTTCTTATTCATCTGTGAACTTGAAATTAATTTCTGTCTCAGTCAGTACTGTATTGCTAGGCAGAGACACCATGGACTTAGAAATGTTTTTCAATAGTATTTAAGTGGGGCTTGCTTATTAGTCTATAATCATGGTATGGAGCACACAGCACACAGACAGACATGGTACTGGAGAAGTAGCTGAGAACCACAGGCAGCAGGAAGAGGAGAGCCACTGAGTGGTGACAGAAATTTCTGTCCTTCCTGGTCCTGCAGACCTTCACTACCAAGTAAATATACAGATGCTTATGTTAATTATAAACTCTTACAACTTAAATTAACCCATAATTCTTATCTATGTTTAGCCACATGACTTGGTACCTTTTCTCTGTAAGGCATTCTCATATTGCTTCCTCTTCATCTGGCTTGTGACCGTGTCTCTACTTCCTCTAACTCTCCTAGTCTGGTTGCCCTGCCTATACTTCCTGCTTGGCTACTGGCCAATCAGTGTTTTTATTAAACCAAGAAGAGTGATAGATCTTTATAGTGTACAAGAACATTATTGCAGGTTGAAAACTCAAAACTCTCCTCTAGTAACACACCTCTTTCAACAAAGCCACAGTGCTCCAACAAGGCCACATCTCCTAATCCCACTCAAGTAGTTCCACTCCCTAATAACTATGCATTAAAATACAAGTCTATGGGGGCATTATTATCCAAACTATCTCATTCCACTCCTTATCCCCATAGCCTTATAGCCATATCATAATGCAAAAATGCATTCAGTACAAAAGTCCCCATAGTGTATATCTGTGGTGATATATTATCTATGATTCAACAAAACCAACGAAGATAAGAATGCAAAGCTAGACACAGCCTTAGAAGCTGGGCAGTGGTGGCACACAGCTTTAATCTCAGGACTCAGAAGACAAAGGCAGATGGATCTCTCTGAGTTTAAAGATGCCCAGTGCTATGTGAGAGTGAATCAGTCTAAAAGATAAATGGAGCTCAGGCCTTTAACACCAGCTCTAGATAGGTTTATAAGAAGAAGGCCAGGGTCTCATGCAGGATTCAGGATTCAGTCCTAGCCACTGGAAATTAGTCTCCAGCCATGCTGGGGATAGGACATCCCCAGCCTTGTTGTTAGTATTCAGGCACCTGTACTTGCATGTCCTTGGAGTTTTGACAGGATCTACTGTAGTCACTAGGAGCACCACCTGTGAACATTCACTAATTCCCTTTTAAAAGGTCCCGCCTACTTCCCATCCTCCCCCCCCCCCGTGCCTCTCTTTCCTCTCTTCTGCTGCTCCTGGAAGCTGGAGGCCAGTCTCCCCCTCCACTTTCCACTTTTACCAATCCCTTTCACCTAATAAAAAGCACTCTGTTTTACCCCTGTTGCATGGTGTCCTTCTCTAGCATGCCACTTTTCTCTAATTACAACACTGGTAGAGGTAGTAGCTCTCTGATGAATGGGCTGCTTTGCTTTTCTGATCTTCAGCTTGGACCCCAGTATCTGTCCCTGGGTTTTTATTATTGTGCTACACATGTCAGTCTCAACACTTTTGAAAGTCCAAAGTTCAAAGTCTTTTCTAAATTGCAACGAAATCTCTTAGCTGTATTGTAAAATCAATATCAAAAACTATTTCATGTATTTCCAATGTACAATTGAACAGCATTATATTAACATTCCATAAGGGAGGAAAAGGAGGATAATGAGGGAATAGTTGACCAAAGCAAGACCAAATACCTGCAGCACAAATACCAAACTCTGTATCTCCAATTTTGTTTTCAAACAGCTCTTCCAATTTTCCAACTATTTTAGCTTTGTTGACTGTTACAGAGTTCTCTCTCTTGGGTGGTTATGTACCTGTTATGCATCTTTGTTTGGCAGACAACCCACAACTCTGGCATCTCCAACATACTGGAGTCTCCAACACAATCCAAGCTTCACCTGGATCCTATTACTCCATAACCCCTTTCTTGTGTCCTTGACTCTAAAGTCAGAACCATGTGGCCAAAGCTGCCAATTTCTGCTGTGTGCTGTTAATGGAACATGCTCTGCCCATGCTGCCTGCCTCCCCCCCCCCACATACACATACACACTCATACATCTGCATCAACTTTCTGTTGTTGATTGCTTCCTTCACTGCTGAGGCTTTTCTTTAATTCCTTTTCACAAGTCCAACATTTGGGTTTGTGGTATCTTGCCATTAGGTCACCGCTTCTTTTATTCCATTTCACATGGGGCTTCTCTTTAGTCTTTGCATCTCTGAGCACTGGATTTAGCTCCATGATACTTCTTGGTGTTCTTTTTCTCCTCAAACTGTATGCTTTGTATTTTTCATTATTCAGCTGGTTCCTTTACATTATGGATCTTCATAAGAGTGACCAATAATATCCACACAACAGAGTCATACTATACTGTCTTGAATTCTTCTCTGCAAATTCTATTAATTCAAAATACTTCACATTGGCTTCTGACAAATTGTTTTGCACAAGGGCAGAAAACAGCCACATTTTTTCCCAAAATATCACAAGAATGGTTTCTAGGCCACTTACTAATATTGTTTTTCTCTAAAACTGATTGAGTTGGGCCTTCATAAGGTACATTTCTATCAGCACCACTGCCTTCCATACTCCTATTAGGATAGCCTATGATGTCTCACTTAGAGTGTTCACCTGCTTACCTAAGCCAAAGTCCCAAAGCCAACCCTCCTCAAATGGGCAACCTATTCAGGAATATCCCAGCAATACCCCACTCTGGGTACCATCATTTGTCATAGTCAGTGCTCCATTGATGTTAAGAGACACCATGACTATAGAGACTCTTATAAAAGAAAACATTTAATTGGGGCTTGCTTATAGTTTCTGAGGTTTAGTTCATTATCATGGTGTGGAGCATTAAAAACATTCAGGAAGGCATGGTGCTGGAGAAGCAGCTGAGAGCAGTACATCAGGATCCACAGGCAGCAGGAAGAGAAAGCCAGAAGGCCTATCTAGGGCTTTTGAAACATCAAAGATCAACAAAATAACACACTTCCTCCAATAAGGCCACACTTTCTATTCCTTGTCAAGCGGTGACACTCCCTGATCACTAAGCATTAAAATATATGAGCTTATGGAGGCCATTTTTATTCAAACCACCACAAATACATATATACAGAGAGGGTAAAATAATGGCCAGCAACCTTTTCATCTCATTTCGTTTGTTTTTCTGACCATAGAAGCTCCATTGCTTAAAATCATATTCCATGAATGGGTGTTGGTCCACAGCTCAGGAGTCCTGAACAACAGAGGCTGGTTTAATAACATATGGTGTACATTCAGCATCTCTTTATATGTATTTAAATGTTTTTATCGTTAAGTCTTTCTATGAGGATTTGTATCTCTACTTAAAAACAGGATAAGATAACATCTTTCTTACTAATTCTCCATCACAATATATACCTAAATCTAAGCATGTCCCCAGTATCAGACTATAACTTTTCTATAGTCAAATAACATTATACACAGGGATAAATATATATACACACATTGAGGTCTGACTTTTACAAGCCCCAGTGGGAAAAGACAGAGAAGGTTTGAATTCGATATTTTTGAAGTTTGAGACTTATCTGTGAACTTACCATGTAATAATTGTGATTGTACTCTAAAAATTAATACCATCTGCCATTTGCACCAAACTAATTTGAATGGTAAGAATGTTCAGTTTGCTATGCCTGATAAGCTGAGCTTGACCCCTCACATTCACAGGAATGAAGCAGGAATCAACAGTATCATTGCCATCTGACTTTCACATGTGCAATACAGCTAATTCTCTGGGACACACTGGCCATGGGAGAGGGGTGTGCCCAGATACCCAAAGACATATGGACACACACAAAAGAAGAAATGCAAAAAAATGGCTATTTTACACCAAAACAATCTTTACACATCCAGTATAATAATAATAACAACAACAATAGTAATAATAATAATAACAACAAAAAGCAGGATAATTAATTAGCTATTATTCTCCAACTTTTAAAAAAAATCCAGTGTTTTTGCTATTATAGACAACAGTAGTACGCAAGCCTCTCTTTGTACCCATATAGTCACTGGTACCTATATAAATTACAGTGGTGTCACTGTAGGATGAAAAGAGGCAGAATTTTAAATTGTTAGTTGTTTATAATGGTATTACAAACATTTGGACTCATGGCACTCCTATAAGTATGGTATCAGCATGATTCTTTCCTTGGTCTTAGCAAAAATCAAGTGCTTCACACTGGAAACTCTCACTGATCTGACTTTTGCATTCTTTCTGCTGATGTTTCTTTAGAGAATATTGGAAAGGAACACTTTGTCCATATATTTTCTTCATCAAACACTCTCTTATCAACAGAATAATTCTGAATTAAGTGGTATGCATCAGCAGTCCTATAGTTCCCATTAATTATAATTTTATAAAATGTAAATAATATTTAACTGTGCATTTGTTTGGAGATGTGCATGCATGTAGATTTTAAGGCCACAGGACATTGGTGGAGACCTGAGGATAGCTTATGAGAGTCAGTTCTCTGTCTCCACCATGTGGGCTCTGAGGATTGAGCTCAGGTCATCTGGATTGGAAGGAAGCACCCTTACTTACCCAATGAGCCATCTCTCCAGTCCTACTTATTCTTCAATGAAGAATAGTGTGTTGTCAATATGGTGAGTATGTAAATATAAATGTATTTATGAAATACGTAAAATATAAGAAATGATAGAAAGACACTAATTGAATAAAAACTGAAGATGGGAGGGAAATGTTGGTATTAGATGAAGTATGATTAAGAAAAACAATGTAGCTATTAGAACTTGTGAATGGTGGTGAGAGGAAAATGGGGTCCCAAAGTCTAGAATTTTCCCTCGCCGACTTATTCCATTGCATATAATGCCCACATCTTCCCTCTGATATTTTTCATAAACTCAATTCTCACCTGTATGTTTTCTGTTACTTCTGTCAGAATGGCTAAATTGATAACACCAATGACAATCTATGCTGGAGGGGATGTGGAGAAAGAGGAACTCTCCTCCATTGCTAGTGGGAGTGCAAACTTGTACAACAACCTTGGAAATCAGTATGGTGATTTCTCAGGAAAATGGGAATCAGTCTACCTTAAGATCCAGCAATTCCTCTCTTGGGCATATACCCAAAGTATGCACATTCATACAATAAGGACATATGTTCAACTATGTTCATAGCAGCATCATTTGTAATAGCCAGAACGTGGAAGCAACCTAGATGCCCCTCAACTGAAGAATGGATAGAGAAAATGTGGTACATTTACACAATGGAGTACTACTCAGTGGAAAAAAAAAAAACAATGGAATCTTGAAATTCCCAGGCAAATGGATAGAACTAGAAGAAACCATCCTGAGTGAGGAAACTGAATTACAAATAGATAAGCATGGTATGTACTCACTTACTTTTGATTTTTAGACGTAGAGCAAAGGATTACCAGTCTCCAATCCACACTGCTAGAGGAGCTAGGAAACAAGGAAGACCCCAAGAGAAGATTGCATAGACCCTTGAAGAAGGGGATGGGGACAAGAACACCTGACCAAAGTGGGAACCCAGGGACAGGGAGAGGAAGGAGAGCCTTCATTCTGTTGCTGTTCAAAGCAGAAACAGACACCCACAGCACTGAACCACACTACTGGAATTCAGTTGTGGAAAGGGAGGAGAGATGAGCAAAGGAGCCAAGACGGGGTTGGAGAGGCCTGCAGAACAGTGGACCTGACCTACTGATAGAATGGAGACGCTAGTCATAAAGCTGTGGAAACAGCATTGGACCAAACCAAGGCCTCTTAATGTGGGTGCCAGATAGGAGGCCAAGACAGTCTATGGGACCTCTAACGGTGGAGCCAGTCTTTATCCCTAGAGCACAGTGGACTTTGGGAGCCCATTCCCTATGGAGGGATACTATTGCAGCCCAGATACAGCAAGGAGGGTCTAGGCACTCCCCCAAACAATATGGCAGACCTTGAAGGTCCCTGGTGGGGGTCCTCACTATCCCTGGGGAGGAGTTGTGGATTTTGTTGGGGGAGTCATTGGGGGGGAACATGGGAGAATGGGAGGGTGAGGGAATGGGGGGATGAATATGTAAATATGAGTATTAATTAAAGAATAAAAAATAAATATAAAAGAATGTTTTTTCAGGCCACTCTTTCTCTGGGCTGTCTATGTATTCAACTGTCAAAGCCTGCTGTTCAAAGCACTAGCTACAACTCAACTATCATGGCCTCACCCTCAAGAGTCTGCATATTGTGCCCATCAATTAAAAGTAAATTAACTGGGATTGACATGTGAATCAAGATTGTTTCTAACTTAAATAAAAAAAGAAGTAAACGGAAGTAAATTGACTACCTTTCGTGAAACTTAGTGAATATTTTCATTTCAGAATAGTTTCAGTTCAATTTCCTTGATTTCATCTGCTGAGAAGCAATTCCCTACCTCTACCTAGCATCAAATATTATCTTTAGTAATAATGAATTAGTTGAGATGTTTGCAATTATCATACCATTGAGTCTTTGCTCATTTTCTTCATCCTGAAGTTTTTCTTTGATTTCCTCTTGAAAAAAGAAAATAAGTTATTTCTTTGAACCTGAGGTCAGAGAAGATCTGGGTATGATGGTGTTCTAACATCATGCCTCTCATCTGATCTATGTTTTTCATTTCATCTCATTATACCTGGAAAATATTACTATTATGAATCACATCATATCAAAATGGGCATTGCTGCACTCCATGCCCACTTTAAAACTTGGTATGAATTAATGTACAATGATGATGATGGATATATCTGCCAGGAATCAAAAAAGAGAACTCATGCTCATGTAACTTTAAGGAAATCCAGTGGGTAGGTGGATGAAGCTGGAGGGGTGTGTAGAAAGACAGCAGGCAAGAGAGTGTTCTCAGAAAAAAAAAATCCCAGACAGAATTTACTTCAACTTGATTCCACAGGGAACTTTTGAGTGCCAAAAACTCCCCAGGGCAGTTACATCCCAGGCAATAGATCTCTTAGATCTCAGACTATAGGTCTTGCTATAGTGGAAGCCTCAGGGAGATGTAAGCCCCCACACACTTCCATCCAATTTGAAGTGAGGACAAAGTAATGCCAGTAGTTGAATTATAATGGCCCAAAGAAAAATCTCATGTAGGCACTAAATAAATTTTGAATGCCTAGATGGATACATAATAAATTATGTAACTTGAGTTTGTTTAAAAGACAACAGTGAGATAATGAAGACTTTTGATGAAGACAGTGTTACCCACAGAGTAATAATATTAATAAATTAGATTAGAAGCATTATAGAGAATAGATAAATGAAAGTAAATTCATCTCAAAAGGAGAAGATTATATAAGAGAAATATTTCACGGTGATGAGGTAGATTTTACCAGGAAAGCAACAGAAATGCAAGATAAGATGTAATTCACATTGATACTGCAAATAAAGTTTCAATCGTTTTTATGGCTAACAGTGTATGTGAATCAGAAAAGATAGATAAAGGTTTCTCAACATATAAATATAATCTTCTCAGTCCATATCATATCACTTTTATGGATATGTTTTCAGGGCTGGCCATTTGGTATTATGTCATCAGTTGGTATGATGATTTTACCTAGGGTAAACTGTTTCTTCTCTCAGTATCACAGTATTCCTTATTTGCCAGTAGTTCTTTGTCTGGGGTTGATAGGGTTGAGGCCTCCTGCACTTTCCCCACTTCGTGCTAGCAATATATATATATGAAAAGAGAGCTATGGATTTGAAATAAAGCAATTAAGATGTACATAGGAAAGGGACTTGAAGGAGGAAAATTAAGGAGGAAAAGATGTAATTATATTATAATCTAAAAATAAGACATTAAAAAAAGGAACAAGGGTTTCCACATACATGGATTGTGGTCACTATTTTGCACTGAGACACAGATGGTTATTCTGACTGGCAATGCAACAGAGGAGCCTTGTGGGATTTTAGCGATGCTTGGATTCCTTGTGGAACCTGTGAGTCTGTGCTTTCTTACTTCACTGGCTTCCTTTCACTGATGTCTTACTGTCAACAGGGACTCTGTGCACTGATTCTAGTCTGATAATTCTTTCCAATTCACCACTGTATCTTAGTTCTGATATCACCTCCTAGGGGAACATCAGCTAATCAGAGAGCCAGACACTTCCTTCTTTCCCTCCCTCTTCTAAAGGGCATTCCATTTTCAAGTCCCTTCAGCTTGTAATTTTCACTGCAGTTGATTTCAATATCCCTGGTTTGCCATGAGAACCAACATTGGTCAGGGGTTTAGCTTTCACCACAGAACCTTTACAAAACTGGCTCATAAGCACTTGCTAAATTATTGATGAAGTTATGACTTAGACAAATTGAATTTAAAACATGAATGGGTACACAGACAGTAAGACCTGAGGGCAGTTTCTCCTTGTTATATGTCTGAGAATGTGATCTAGGAATTAGGTGCACATAGGAACCCACTGAGCTGAGGGTAGCTTTAATGACTCAGAGAGAAGAAACAATAATTGTGTGAATAAAGTCAAATATTTCTCAAAAGAAAGTATTTATACCAAAAGAAAACACATGCTACTAGGTGTTCAACATCACTAATCCTTGAGGACCAACCAATCAAAAGCTCAAAGTAGTATCACCTACATCCATTAGTATGACTATCAGCAGGAAAACAGAAGGATGGAAAGGATGAGGGAAAAGAGAGTTCTTGTGCATTTTTGATATAAATTTTATTTAGATATAACCATTATGAAAAGCATTTTCATATGTTTCCATTGCTCCTTCCTGAAGCATTGGGCTATGCAAGGAAAATTTCAGTACCAGGTGTTCAGTACCAGACATTTGATATACATATGATATTGGATATATATAGAATGTATGTATGTATATGTCTGGAGAGATGAAGAGAGAGACAGAAAGAGAGAGAGACACAATGCAGAAACAAAGAGACCTAGGACTGTGAGCAAATTATTAATATATATTTAGAGAGAGTGATAAAGAGAGACAGAGAGAGGAATGAAAACAACTTAGTAATTGCTTCACTACTAAAGAAAATAGCAATACCGTTCACAGCACCCACAAATACATACTCATGGGAGGAGGGGTTTGTTGGGAAGAATTACTTCAGTATAAATATATAAGAAATTTTCTAAGCATACAAATATAAATACTAATAATAAAGGAGAAATTGCCACATTGTTGAGTAATCCAAGTTCTGGATGCACACACACACACACACACACACACACACACACACACACACAGTGTATAGATTGTAAAAAGTGAAATGTTATGCATACAAATTGGAAAAGTTGCATTTGTAAAAATGTAGATTAAAGCCCAAAGATCAGCATGGTATGTGATTGACATGGGAAGATAGTGTGTAAACACACCTAGGCAGAATATCCGAGTTACCAACTCATAAGATTCATTATGTCAATATTTGCTATAAGAGAATTCTGAAGTTATTCTTTCTACTGAGAAAGAAATGCATTATGTGTGGTAGATTCATGGGAATTTAAATTCTTTCCAATCCTCTGCTGTATCCTTTGACTCCACCACAGTTACAGCCAATTAGAATGATTCTGGTATATTCTCAACAAACATTCTCTACCTAAAATCATTTCATCTCAGCTTCCTTTGCTTTTTTCTGTTTCTTTTTTAATGTTTGACTCCTCAGTTGCTTCACTTGGTTATCTAATATATCAGCATATAATTAGAAGCCTTAGAATATTACTAAAACCACAACCCTAAAACTATGAAAAACACCCGTGGGAATGAGTCTAGTCACTGTGAATGCATGAGATTATTGAAACTATGTCAATAATTCTTAGGGCCTGACTTGATACATAACACCTGACAATCCTTTCATGACACTTAGTGACAAATGTGGATACCTGCATGCATGAGATTAAGAATAAGATAGTGTATTTTCTCAATGTCGAACATATTGAGGAAGGGAAGTAACATATTTTTGTATAAGTATTTATATGTGACATGGTTCCCTATAACTAAAATGTTAATGAAATGTTAAAAATACAATTTCTTGGAACTGGTGACTATAGCCATACTGTCAGCATGCAAGGTTAGACTATTAAATCAGGACTACCAGCAGACACAAGACTCCAAGACATTCACATGCCTCATATAAATGGAGGAGTAATTACATAAACCTTATCATAAGAATACTTATAATGACTAACAAATGTAAATGCCATACAAATGTGTGCTACATTGCAATGTGGGCAATGACCAAGAGAGTTAGTCTGCACTTCATCCCTAAAGACTCAAATCTTTAAAGAATTTCAATGTTTTAAAAATCCATGGAGAATTTCATGAAAACATACAATCAATGCAATGGGGGAAATTATAATCAAATGATTCATTTTTTAAAAGAATGTATCTGGTAGTATTGGGTTGCCTCAGAAAGTGTAAACTTACTGTTGTAAAGGACTTCCAATTCTAAACAAAAAGATTTCAAGTTCAAAAATTTTTACAATGCAAAAGAATGAAAGACATTTACATTGGCACCAGAATGCTAAAAAATGTGTACATTTTTACAAAGCTAATGAAGAATGAAAACACGGAAATTATCTCTGAGAGATTCCAAAGTAAGTCTCAATGGAGAAACATCATACATTCATATTATCAGCAACTTTACATCAATAAAATGTCAACTTTGTCAACTCAAAATAATCCTGATATCTTACTGTGGTGTAGTGAGATATATCAAGAGATCATTGTAAAGCTTATTAATGGTCACAGAAGATCTGGCTATAAGTGGAACCCACAGGAATAAATGTCCAAGACGGTGAGGTGTCAAGGTGTAGGACTGTTGATGACATGTAAAGAAGACAGAAGTAATGGCTGGGACCAGGATATCTTGAACAGGTGGTGAATTATATCAACAAATTTCTTAAGAAATACAACATACTCTACACTATTAGTAAGCAGAAAATGACAAATGTCTGCAAAAAGCTAAATCATACAGTGTTGGCAAAGAGAACACAGGATGCCTCAGACACTGCTGCCTTAGGACTGATAAACACAGCATGAGGTAAAGAGTCTGATCCCCAGATACTGCCACTTTGACTCCTTCATGGCACTAGTTCTATCCTCAGACTGCTCTTGCTGTGTCCACAGAGAAACAGAACTAAGGTTCCCTTTTATCTTTTATCAAGGACTCTGAGAAAGTCTTGGGTTGATCTGGCTCCACACATGCCTAGCCAATATAACTGAAGCTGGAGGTCTGATGTTCTCACCTGTACCCTACTGAGGAGGACTTGAAGGTGGAGTGTAACCCCACAATTATCAGCACAGTGAGCATCACTCAGTAGAAGAGAATACAGAAGCTGCAAACAGACCCCTACAGAGCAAGCTATCTATGCTCAAACTACCAAGGCCACTGAAGAAATAATTCTCTTTTCAGCAAATGGAAATGAAAACTACCACCTCCCCCCATAAACAGGAAAAGAAAATAGAAAAATAGACAGTATGTATGCCATAAAATTAGGTGAGAGGAGATGACAGATCAAAACATAATGCAAAACAATAAAATGTTATCAGAAAACACACAAAAATGTATCAATCACACAATCTTTTTGATACTAACCTTGATACACTTTATTGGTGTTGATTTTATATCCCTCACATGAAATACTATATACAAAGTATTTCTTGGTCTTGAAGGAGAGTTAGAATACTTGAAGATACACTAAGAGTCTTGGTGATGATGGCACTCTTATTTGAACACTGAATTCATTTACATTTAGTACATATCCTAAGTAGATAGCCTGAAGGCAGCCTCCTACAGTACTCTTGGAATGCTTGTATTTTGACTGCTACCTTGTTGAATGAGTTGAAGCCTTTTCATTTTGGTAGCTCACATCCAGGATGCTTTAGGACATCCTTGTATGTTATGAGTAACATGGCACATTTTCACTGTGGTCTTTTTATACTAAGCACACAAAAGTCATATAACAACAAAACCATCAGGAAAGCACTAAATGATGGCTAGCTAAATCCCTATGTCAACCCCTTCAGAAGTGTCAGGGTTATTTATTCACAAAGATCTGGAAAACTTTGAATACAGTAGAAGCCTAAGAAATATGGTAACTGGATTTAATATATTACTCTTGGCCTTTGCCGATGCTATAAGAGGTTATTTATGGGAAAACATACTAATGAAATCTGAATGAAGTGCAGACTTTACATTTTAATGTATTCATCCTGTCTGATTGTGAGAAATGTACTAAATTAATTGAAGGTATTAATAGTGGAATACATTGAAGTGTATATGAGTCTATACTATACTCACCCATTTTCTGTAAATTGGATGCTATTCTACAGTTGAAGTTTTTGAAGAAATAAATACAACATATGGTATTGAAGCTAGTTTCATGAAGCTGCTGATGTTAAGATGGAATTATTAACAACATAATATACAGGAACTAGCAGCAAATATACATTATATGAACATAGCAACTTTCAGAAAACACAATTTTGTGACAAAATATATAAAGACATGTGATCGTGCCTCCACTTATCAAGGATGAAAACAGAAGTGAAGCTAGTTTACAGAGAAGAGAGAAACATGAGTTTCTGGTAAGTAGGGAAAATGTGGGCATAGACTTCTATATATGCTCTTCTTGAAGCCCTTATAATGAGTATGCATGTAGGTATTTGTAAACTTTTTGCTATTTATATTAAAACTCTTATGTACTTTAACTTCTTTTGGTGATAAACATTCCATGATCAATTATTCCTTTTTACTTATGCAACATTAAGTTTTGTACGGGAGAGTTTGTTCTTGCCAAGCATGTAAACAATAATTCTTCTGGGTTAAAGGGGAAAAAAGAGAACAAAAGAAAGCATATATTCAACCTTATACCCCTTACTTTGCAAATTCATTTCTTTTGCTGCCAAACATCCTGAAAGTGATGTCTGTTCTCATTATTTCTATTTTTGCTTGTATTTCTTGCTTTTAGTTTGCTGTAGGTAGTTTTATATATTTAATGCTCCTTTGAACTTAAAGTAGGGCAACCTTCCTGGCAGATTTCATGTAGTAAGAATGTCCAGACCTATCAAGCACCTCTTCTTGGGGTCATATTCCCCAATCCAGGTTGTAACTTTGAGTGGATTTATCCAGTTCACACATTGTGCAGGTAACTAGAGCTGCTGGGATTTGATGCGTGTGACAGTCGTGTGATGCCCTCCTTTCTACCCACCATCTCCTACATCCCTCTGACCTCTCCTCCATGATGCCCCCTTAACTCTGTCTAAATGGTGAAAGATTGATACACAAGACCCGCCCACTTTAGAGTCCTCAATGTTAGGCATGCTTGGCACCTTGACCACTTAACGAATCTCTGAATTAACCACCACTCACTACGAAAATAAGCTCCTCAGAACAAAATTGAGAGCAGCACAAATGTATGCTGTAAACAGAAAAAGAAAATCGAATATAGTTTTACAACATGACCATTTCAAAATAACGGTAGTGGGTTCTGGGGATTGTGATTCCCCAGTCTTGTGTTTTTCACCAGAGTTATAGTACCAGGGATGCCATCCCTCCTGGGACCAGGTCTCCCATCTCATCAGAAAACGGTTGGTTATTGTACACTCATCAGGCCACTACTGAAATGTGGGCACATCTGGTTAGACAGGTTGGCAATGTAGCCTGCAGGTTCCAGCACTGGTAAGACCATTGGTGTCTCCTTCAATACAATATCCCAAGGAAACCAACATGGAATGTAACAGATTATCAAAGAAGTTCTCATTCATTGGCCATCAGTTCTATAATATTAATTCTGGAAGTTATCAGTATGCTGCCACTTTGGATATCAAGATGAAGCAATAAGTATTTAGCCACCATATGCAATTACTTCTATTTGCAAGTTTTCACTCAGCAAAATCAGAATGGACAACTGCCCCATTGTTGATATGTTGACACTTATTTCAATCTACAGATACCACAAGGGTAGTTTGAGCACAATGCTTACAGTAACAAACATTGAAACTTTAATATGAAAAAGAAAAAGAAATAGGTTTAAAGTACCAAAATTATTTATCTTATTTGATGTCATTAGCCAACTTGAAAATGGCACTAAAATAGAAATATCAACTTAATTTTTAACTCAGTTAAATGAATTGTATTAGAATCAATTCAAATAGAGTAAGCCATTGAAATAAATTAATTAACAAGTATTTATTTGGTTGTAGAGAAAAATGGTGTATTCTCAATAATTAAACCTTTACCAAGAGGAGACATTACTCTGGCTATGTCACAAAAGCTTATGAGAAGCCTACCATATGTAAGCAATCAGGTTTACTGTATTTTATGATGTTTCAATGATCAATATGTAAACTTAGTAAGAATAATGCACTCAGATGCAAATAAAATGATAAATTCTTTAATAGAAAGATGAGAGACTACATGTTTCTTCTCATGAAAGAAAGATATTCCATGTCTTACAAGCACACAAAAAGTACTTGGTAAATGAATAAAAGCATATATTCTATCATATTCTAACTAAATTAGAATTGGCAAAGGTATTTTAAGGAGTGAGTATTTTTTCAGTTTAAAATCATAGACTATATGTTAGAAATGTCTAAATCAATACTTAGAAATGTCTAAGTATTGATCTATAAGTGATTCAAAACAATTTTTATGTAAACTCCTGGGGTGACATACTTCTATGACCACACTTGGCTTTAGTGTCTTTACCCACAGAGCTATCTCATCAGATCTCTACTCCAAGTGTCTTGATTACTTTAAGAGACACAGAAATACACCTTCCCAAGTTCCAAACTTGTTTATAAAGATCCTGTAACCCATAAAGACAAGGGATATTCTCGGTTGGCAAAGTTTCCAGTAAAAAAAAAACCTTCTGTCTTTGAAAAATACTTACTGCAAAACCCCTTCATATACAATTTTATTTTAAAGAAAACAAGATACAATTAAAAGCTAAGTCAAAATGTATGTCTTGACTGTCATAAGTCTTGAATGTCACAAATCTTTTTTTTTTTGTCTAGAAATTTCTGCATTAATTTTCCCCGAATGTCTTTCTTGTGAGTAATTTTCTAACGGAGTTGACCACCCCAGCTCTGCAGAGTTTCTCACACCACACTGGAGAGGACAATGAATATACTAACAAACAAATAGCTCAGGGGTATGATTGTGTAGTATATATTGCTAAAGGAACAAGAGAGTCTAGGGGGAGGAACTTTGAGAAAAGCATGAGTTTGACTTCTTGAGCTAATCATTAATCCAGGAAGATAGATGGGGAGATCCTATGCCCATTGGTGAAAGACCATCAAATTAGTCACAGGCATAATTTGTCCATTCTGGGGTGATGATTATAATTGTTTTTAAGTCAATCCCTTTTACTTGACCAATCGCTGCTTTTTTTCTTTGGACTCTGCTTCATTCTTTCTCTAAGGCCATGTCTCTTGGTTATGTTGAGTTCAGTAGCAAGCTAAGGGATCATGAACACTGTATACAATTTTCAGCAGTTGTCTCTTCATCAGTCATTTTCTAAGATGCCTTCTCTCTCCTCTTTTATAAATTCTTCTACCTTCCAAAATACAAATTTTCCATCATTGCTAATTCTACCAAACAGATCATCTACACCCTTGTCTTCTCTTTATGGATAATATTTCTCTGCTCTAGGTCACACATGACAGGTGTTTATAGGGAGCATGACAGTAACATTCCTCTTTGTGCTGAACACATTTTGTCTTCCCAAACATTCTCTCTCTTTTTTAAATCATCATACAAGTTTTTTTCTATATATTTTTATTTTTATTTTACTGAAAATACATTTTTCCTACAGTACATTCTGATTATTATTTCCCCTGCCTCAACTCCTGCAGATCTTCCCAACCCATCATATCACACATTTTCTATCTGTCACTAGAAAACAAGCAGGCATATAAAGAATAATAGTAAAATACAATAAGATAAAAATTAAAACTGACTAACCAAGATAAAAAAATCTGAACAGAAAAAAATAGCTGAGAAAACATGTGTAGACAAAAGAGATGCATACACTTGTCCTTAAAGGAATCACACACAGCAGATAGCAGTAACATATATGCAAAGGGACTGTAGTAGTAACAACAATAATACCAATCAAACATCAACAGCAACAACAAAATAGCTCTGCGAGAAAACATTATGAGACAATGAGCCTTCAAAGATTCCACTGAGGTTGCTTAGTGCTTACCATCTACTCCTTAGCACCTCACCTGAAGAGTGATATGCCTACCCAGTGAGAAAACTAATTTTCATTTTCCATAGTTATCAATTGTTGACAACTTTTGGGTTGTTGGGGGCGGGTATGTGTCCACTTCTCTTGGCACTGGGACCCAAGCAAGTCCTTTGCGTGCCATCACTATCTCTGTGAATTCATATGTATTGTGTGTTTAGAAGTCACTATTTCCTGGTGTCCTCCATTACCTCTGTCTCTTATAACCTTTCCACATCTCCTTCCACGGGGTTGTCTGAACTCTAAAGGGAAAAAATTTATGGATATCCCTTTGAGTGCTGAGTGTTCCAAGGTCTCCACTCTGTATATTTTCTGGCTCTGTATTTGTTCCCATTTGCTGCAGGAGGAAGCTTCTGTATGGCCGTACAATGTACTGATCCCTGTGTAGAGCAGAATATCGTCAGGAGTCATTTTATTGGTATGTCCCTTCTGTAGAACAATAGTATTTGCTTTTCCCCTCGGTTCCTGGCCTATCTAATCTCAGGTTACTAGCCACTAGAGCAGTGTGAAGTATGGGCTTCGTCTCATGGAGGGGGCTGTAAATTTAATCAGCTATTGGTTGTTCAATCCCAAAATTTTGTGCCAATAGTACACTAGCACATCTTGCAGGCAGGTTATCATTGCAGATCCAAGCATTTGTAGCTGGGTTTGTTTTTACCTTTCTCTGTTGGTAACAAGCAGAGTAACTTCCAGTACCATAGGGGTGAAGGCTCTAGGTAGGTACCAGATCAACTCTTCTGTGTTCAATGAATTGAGTTGTTGTTGTCTTCAGCAGTAAGGCCTTAACATCAATTTGATGAGAACAATTAACATTCACTGTAATAGCCTATTTGTGTGTGGGGGGGGAGTGTTTTCCCAAGGGGCCCCATTGGTCATCAAATTGTTTAGCTGTAACCTATTCCCAGTACTGGGAACTTCATTTGTTGAAAGGAGATGTCTAGCTGGGGCCCCATTTCCCAATTGACATTTGGGGATTTCATTTTGTTTGTTTTCACACAAGTCTATATTTTAGGAGGCTTCTACTATATTGGGCTTCCATGTAATCCTTCAAATGGTCTTTAATTTTAGCTTCCCATCCCCCTAGTCTCTTCCCTACCCCATTTGATCCTCTTTCTAGAACCCACTCTACCTCATTTATCCAAAACAATCTATTCTATTTTCCATTCCTAGGGCAATTAATCTCTCCTAAACTTCGTTCTAGGATGCAATAGGTAATGCAGGAATAATTAGATCCATTCAAAACTTGTTTGTACCTATTCTTTTCTGAGGCCAGAGGATCCCAGAGCTGCTATAGAGCACACAACCAAAATGTGTTGGTCTAGATGCTGATCCAAACTTTCTCTGAGCTGGCCAGTTGGAATACAATTTCCCTATGGCTCCAAGTGAATTCTGGAAACTGGTACCTTGTTCTCAGTTGCTCTTTTCTTTCTTAGCCTTAAGCAGCTTCCTCACACAAATGTTTCTCTCTCTCTCTCTCTCTCTCTCTCTCTCTCTCTCTCTCTCTGTCTCTCTCTCTCTCTCTTGGGAAAGCAGAGAAAGTTGATTCATTCAATGTGTCCACAGCATGAAGAGTAATAAATAAAAGGTCCACTGGTTCTGCCTCACCAGCACAAGTCTATCATCTGTGTTCTTGACATGAGGCATGAGGTTTGGTTTAAAAAGAAGCAAGCAGTGTTCATAACAAAGCAGTCTTGATCAAGGTGTGGTCCTATCCATCACTAACACATCAATGTCCCAGCTCCAGGCTCTCCTGAAACGTGATGTGACAAATTGTCTGAACTGTGTGAAATCTCTCCCCAAGAGAAAAATTCCTTATATCAGTGGCATCAGTCTTCAATCTTTTCCTTCTGTTAGCATGAGATTGCAGTTTTTTGGGAACATTGTTTCAATAGTAATAGCCAACCTGATGGGTATTAATATCTCTTTATTTCTGTAAGTACAGTTGCAATGGTATTGCAATTTTCATTTTACATTTAGAAATATATTGAAGCCTAGGATAAGATTTCTTTAGAAAATTAATTGCACTTTTCCTTCACTAGAAACAAATAGCTTTACAATATGCTGCAGTTTAATTAATTTAAAGATTTAATGTCAGTTTTTTCTTCCTTGGACTTTGAAATTCTTCACCTCTGTCATGGAACTTTAAATGAAAAATTATGTATATTTACTGACTATATTTAAAATTTAATGTATACATATATCAGATATCTAGAAAATTAATTGAATTGGATAGAACCATTGGATGTGAAATTTGAAATTAAGATGAGTGAGGCTATTCAGCATGTCAGGAAATGTGGGAAGGGAGTTGGAGATTTCAGAGCTATTCAAAAGGGAATGTAGAAAAGAAGACTTTTGCTATTAGTTAGTGGTAGGTTGTGAGAGAGAAAAATTCAGGTTTGCTCTTGGGCTATGCTGAAGTTCCTACTAATCACCAAAACAGAAAACATGGAAGGAAGACATGGAAGTCAAGCAGGAAGTAAGGGTGGTATGTTCTATTTCCCATATACTAGATGTCATATATTCACATGATCTGTAGTTTAGGCTAGTTAAATTTTCATACACTGTAGCACAGGTAACCCTTTTGCTAGGAATAAAGAGGATAATGGTAAAGAGGATAAAATAACTGAATCACCACGGTGTGGACTTAGGCTTGGTATACAGGAATGTCTTAATACACTATGCCTGAAAGTTCAGGATGCATTTTAAATGTAAATGTTATAAGAAAAGATCAATAAAATATGGGTTTATAGACTTCCTTTCATAAATAAGGCCTCCAGTCATTTTCAGAATCAGTTGACCCCTCCACTTAATATAACATGCATGCTAGCTCTGACTCTCAGCCAAACTAATTTTCTGCTCTTGCTTCAAAGAAGATTAGAAGAGGGAGGGAACTGCTAACGGCAGTTACATTTTCAGTAGTGGAATGTGATCGCTGACAGGTTGACAGGAAGGTCAAGGAAACATGATACACAAAGAACCACTAAACAGGGCACTATACATCCTCTAATAGCAAAATCACTGTTTACTTTCATACTGCAAACAAACACAACCATAGCAGCACCTCTTCATCACCTACAAATAAAAGAACTGCCATTATTCCCCCTGAATAGAACTTGAATTTTTAATAGATTTTTGTAACATGATTTCCTTCCAGTGTTAAGTAGACTTATTTAAAGTTTTCATTTTCATTTCCTTTTTATTTTTTAAAATTTATTGTTATCAACTTTTTTTACCCTATTCTGGCTCTAGAATTCCAAGAGGAACAGTAGAAGTAGAAAACACTGCTGTGTGAAGTCATGCTTTTGTTTCTAGAAATTTAAGTTGGTAGAAATAATATGATCTCAGTTCTTCAAAGGTGTGGTTCTGTTCTAAATATCTGACTTTGATTAAATATTGTGAGGGGAGAGGAGGACATGAGGGAGCAGAAAGGTTGAATCAGGGGTTAGAATAGGAGAAAACAAGAAAGGAGATACCATAATAGAGGGAGACATTTTAGTTTTACAGAGAAATCAGGCACTAGGGAAAGATCTGGAGATCTACAAAGATGACACCAACTAACAATCTAAGCAACAGAGGAGAGGCCACCTTAAATGCCCTGCCCAGATAATGAGATTGATGACTGTCTTATACACCATCATATAGCCTTCATCCAGCAGTTGGTGGAAGTAGAAGCAGACACCCACAACTAATCAGTGAATTGAACTGGAATCCAGTTGCAGAGAAGAATGAGTGATGGGCAAAGTGGTCCAGACCAGGCTGGTGAACCCCACAGAAACAGCTGACCTGAACAACTGGGAGCTCTTGGTCCCCAGACTGATAGCTGGGATACCAGCATGGTGCTGATCTAGATCCCAGGAATGTGGGTTTCAGTGAGGAGACCTCGGAAATCTATGGGACCTCCAGTAGTAGTTCAGTAATTATCCCTTGCATAGGTGTGGACTTTGGGATCCCAATCCACATAGAGGGATACTCCCAGAGCCAAGACACACTGGGTTGGGCCTAGGTGCTATCCCAAAGGAAGTGATAGATTCTGATGACCCACTATGGGAGGCCTCACCCTCTCCTGGGGATCAGAAAGAATATGTGATAGGTAGGGTATTAGTTGGAGTGGGGGGGTCGTAGGGGAGGAGGGGAGGGAGTGGGAACTGGGATTGACTTGTAAAACAATCTTGTTTCCAATTCCAACTAAAAAGAAAATAAAGGAAAAGAGAAAAAAAGAAAAAGAAAATAAAATATTTGCAGTTAACACTTGCAGTGGCACTGGCATGTTTCACAGGCTTTAAACAATTTTACCCATTGAGAAGTAAAGTTTCCTCTACATATGATAAAGTCTGTATTTACCATGGGAAAACTAAAAGTGTCAGCTTGGATGCTTTAGGTGTTTCTGCTTTTTTTTTGATACATTTTTATTTAAATTAGAAGCAATCTTGTTTTGCATGTCAATCCATCTGGGATAGCTTGCTTTTTATAATAAGACAGAAAATTCAGGGACAGATATTTGAAAAAATTAGGAGCAGATTTTATTGTTTTTTTATTCTATTTTTAACCCGATATTACAGTAGTTTATAAAGTCTGAACAATTGAGCTACATTTCTTAGTACATGCATTTATTGCTTCGTTGACTAGAATTGTCTTAGACACTCTACTGATCATACATGTGTCTACACATCTATGATCTCCCCAGTATTCTGCCTTCATACATACAGAAAACATATATATGTTGATATGAATTTATTTTTTTCTCAAAAATGTGTCATTGTTAATGTGACCAGTAATTTTCATTTTGGAGACATAAGCAAGGCTCTTTTCAATTCTAGCAGATACATAGAAATATAAAATAGTTTAAGGGTTCCCTGTTATTAAATGTCCTATGAGTAACAACTCTCTGTGATGCACCTGCTCAAATCTATAGGAATGTGATGAAGTAATATGAATAATAACTCACTGATCATTGGTCTTTACCCCTTACACCAACTGGCTCACTGTTAATACTAATAAGAATCTGTGGTTGGTTTTATGTTTTCATAATCTTACCTTGCTCTTCGTTTGTTGGCAAATATTTGCCTTCCCAGGGTTAGGACAGACAATACCTTCATCTTATATCACACCCGAATCAGAATGATTACGAACTTAAACTACAATGTCCCCTTTCTTTAGCATTGTAAAGTACCTATGGATAGCAACAGATTTACCACAGACATACAGACAGATACAGACAAATGGGTTATATTTGCATTGTCATTCTCCGGGTATCCAAAATATGTAGAAAATTTCCATCAAACTTTTTCTTCAAATCAAATATTATATATAGTTAGTTCATAACGTAGAGTGTGTAGTATTATGTCAACATTTCAATTATATCCTTTAAAAATTTATTTAAATATAGAAACAATCTTATTTTACATATCAATCTCACTTCCCTCCCATCCTCCTATGCCCTCCACAGAGCCCCCAGTACATTCCCCAGGGTGGGCGAGCCCTTCCATGGGGATCATCAACGTCTGTCACATCATTTGCCTAGGCCCTCCTCCGTGTATTTGGGCTGACAGAGTATCTCTCCATGGGGAATGGGCTCCCAAGTCCATTTGTGCTCTAGGGATAAAGACTGGCTCCACTGTTAGAAGTTCCATAGATTGTATTGGCCTCCTAGCTGGCACCCACATTCAGAGGACTTGGTTCAGTCCAATGCTGGTTCCCCAGCTTTACAACTGGTGTCTGTGTGCTCTGACTTGGTCAGGTCAGCTGTTTCTGTGGGTTTCTCCAGCATGGTCTTGACCCCTTTGCTCATCCCTCCTCCCTCTCTACAACTGGATTCCAGGAGTATGGCTTAATTATATCTTTTTAGAACTGGGTTAAGAGAAAAATAAACCTTGACTGTGTAAAAATGAAAGAGTAAACGTGAAATAATAGGATATTCCTTAGTTACAGAAACAGTTAAAAAATTGGTTTTAAAAGTAAGCTTTCAAAATGATAACTTTCATCTTTTGCCTCAAAACTTACTTTCATGTTTTAATAAGCATTGGCAAACATTTTCTCTACAAAATTTTAATATATGGTATTGTTTCTTTTTATATGTAAAAAGAAAATACATATGATGCTCAAATGAATTTATGAAAAGCCTCATCGATGGCGGAGGACAACCTTGTACGCTTGTGTTTATATTGCAGGCACAGTGACTGCTCATATTAGAAGATGACAAATGATGAGCAAGGAAGAGAGGTAATGTCAGCTAGTATATGCTAGAGAAGTAAAGGAGAATCAGCCCCCTCACAGCGGTGCTCAGCTTGGTGTGCTGCCCTAAACAGAGAAAGAAGGTACACAGAAAGCACGTCTGCTTTGTGCCTCCATTTTGGAGGATGTGAACACTGACCCAGGTAAGCATTTCACAGCTTGATGTCAGCCTAACAGTTTTGATCAAACCATTCAACTTGATCCTAAGAACACAAATTTCTGTAGTGTTCTGTTGAATTTGTTCTGATTACAAGAGATATCATTATGTTTTATGTTTTTGTTTGGCATAATCAGAAATAATTGCATCAGTTTTCCAACAGAATGAATAAACTTGGCTATCGAAAAGTTATTTTTCCAAAAATCCATGTTAAAAAGTTAAAAAGAAAACAACAAATTATGTTAATAGCTAAATGAATGTTTTACTGACTTATTTTCAATCACCTTTTTCAGTTTTCTACTTCTGTATTAGCATAGCTTCTGTCACTTAGCTTCCAGATTTGATAAGTTTATATATTTGACGTGAAGAAGAACATGCATCCCATGCAATAATAAGATACCTGAACATTGAACACCAGCACAATCATTAGTGCTCGGTGTTATATTGATTTTCAAATCCTACATTCTGCTTTATGGCACAAATACACGCTGCGTTTATACATAGTACTTGCATACTCTGCATTCACAAAGTCTGTGCACATTCTGTTTTACATATAATACATGCAAATTCTGCATTTGCATATAGTGTGCACACATTCTGCATTTACAGAGTACACATACATTCCACATTTAGGTATAGTGTCCTTACATCCTGCATTTATATATTGTACAATACACTCTGCATTTATGTGGGGTGAGTTTATAGTCTGCATTTGTTTATAGTACTCATACATTGTGTGTTCCATCTTAAGTGTCTCAGTCCTACTCATTTGATTCTCCTTTCTTCAAATGTCAAATAAAAACTGGCCCTGAACAGCATGCCACAAGAATAGTCACATTCCTTGCGCACTTATTTGCTCCCAAACTACTCCTTTTCATTGTGGCTTCTCTTCAAGGTATCATTTAGGACCTGTCTTCCAGTACTTGAAGATAATCAGAATCAATTGGATTACAAAAAAAATCACTAACCCTCACATTAAATTGTCAATATTTGTCAAGAATGCAGCCCTATTGATTGTTTGTGTATGTGCGCTCATGACTTGCACATTTTCTGAATCTGTCACAGGTGGCATTTGTCTAAGGCTCAGAAACATCTTCAGTCCGGAAAAGAAGACTGGAACCACACTAGATATTGGTAAGGTGACCAAGGTGATCCGTCTCATTATTTAGGGATATAGAACCTCCTTCTTCTTTACTTCTTGCATTCTCTGTCATCTTCATGACTTTGTACTCAAATGCTTCTGCATATTCTAAGATTGCAGGAGACTGTTCTGATTCCTGAAACTTGTCACATCACCAGCTAAAACGTTTGATTTCTTTTCCTTTATGTGTGTAGTGTACATTTGTGTGTAATTGGTGGGGGTGATGCAGGTGTGTGTGTGTGTGTATGTGTGTGTGTATGTCTCTGTGTGTGTGTGTGTGTGTGTGTGTGTGTGTGTGTGTGTGTAATCCAGATGTCAACATCAGGTGTCTTCCATTACAAAACTCCACTTTAAGGTTTTGAGATGATTTCTCTCACTGAATGTAGCTCACTTTTATAGTTAGATGGGCTGTGCATTGAAGCTCTGTGATCTTTTTGTTTCTGCTTCTTCCTCTGCCCCCTCCTCCCTTGAGGCTGGAGTTACAGGATTATACTACCACAATCAGCTTTTACATGGGCACCTCAGACCCAAATTCAGATTTTTATTCTTACACAGCAAGAACTTTCCTCACTGAGTTATATGTCCAACTTTTTTTGGTTTTATACAATACAAGCATATGTTACTTACACAAAGCCTGACTGGAAATTCTTTTCCAGCCAAAATAAGATGATATAGTTGGTTTAATTGGGCATGGCATATCCATTTCCAACACAGTTCTTTTTCTTTTCTTTTTTCCTTATGTCTTTATTTATTTTAATTTCATTTCACATTCTGACTACAGTTCTTCCTCCTACCCCTACCCCTGCCCCTATAACCTCTCTCCAAAGCCCACCCCCATCCACTCCCAAAGGGGGAAAACTTCCCATAGGAAGTCAGCAAAGTCTGGCACATTAAGTTAGGCAGGACCAAGCCCCTCCCCTCCACATTAAGTTTGAGCACAGCATTCCACCATAGGAAATGGGCTCCAACAAGCTAGACCAGATAGATCCTGGTCCATCTGCAGGGGCCCCTCAGATATCCCAAGATAAGCAACTGTCTGCTATATGCAGAGGGTCTAGCTTGGCCCCATGTAGCTGGGTCCCACAGCTGTCAGTCTAGAAGTCATTATTTCCACGAGCTTGGTTCCGCTGTCTCTGTAGATTTCCCCTTCATGAACTTGACCTCCCTTTCTCATATATTCCACCTCCTTCTGTTTGACTGGATTTCCAGTGCTTGGCTTGGTGCTTAGTTGTGGATCTTTGCATCTGTTTCTATCCATTACTGGATGGAGGCTCTGTGATGACAGTTGGGGTATTCACACATCTGATTACAGGGGAAGGTTAGTTCAGGTACCCTCTCCACTATTGCTAGGAATCTTAGCTGGGGTCATCCCTGTGGATTCCTCAGAATTTCCCTAGCACCAGGTTTCTCCCTAACCCCATAATGGCTCTATCAAGATGTCTCTGTCTCTGCTCTCCTCTCAGTCCCTCCACTAACTCAACCATATAGTTCCTTCATGTTCTCATCCCCCATTCCTTCTCTTTTACCACCCCCTGTAACTTCCAGTTTACCCATTTCAATACCTGAGTCCCTCTTAGGGTCCTCTTTGTTCCCTAGTTCTTTGGAGCTGTGGGTTGTAATCTGGTTATACTTTGTTTTACATTTAATATTGGCTTATGAGTGAGTACATACTGTGTTTGTCTTTCTGAGTCTGGATTACTTCACTCAGGATGGTCTTTTCTATTTCCATCCATCTGCTTGCAAATTTCATGTTGTATGTTGGAGATGATGGGAAGTAAGGGGAACACACTCCTCCACTGGTGTTGGGAATGAAAACTTTTACAGCCACTTTGGAAATCAGTATGATGGTTTCTCAGAAAATTGGTGATCTACCTCAAAACACAATGATGCCACCCTTGGGCATATATGCTAAGGATGTTTAATCATACCACAAGGACATTTGTTCAACCATTTTCATAGCAGCATTATTTGTAATATCCAGAACCTGGAAACAATCTAGATGCCCCTCAAAAGAAGGATGGACAAAGAAATTGTGGTACATTCACACAATGGAGTACTACTCAGCTGTAAAAAACAGTTCTTTTCTTTTTTCTCAATGAATTGTATGAGGCAGTATTTCAAAGACCAAGTGAGGGGACCTCCATCAGAATCATGATAACAATTTGGGGTTCTGATGGAAGAGAATACTGCCATCTTGCCCTGGGTGCTACATTAGGCTCAAATTATCAACAGATACATTCTAGGGGAATAACTCCAAAAGCTGAAGGCACACCGAGATGCTAATGAAATGAGTGCTTGTGCGAGAGAGAGAGAGAGAGAGAGAGAGAGAGAGAGAGAGAGAGAGAGAGAGAGAGAGAGAGATTCCTGCCTTTGATGTAAGGGATCAGTTCTTTAAAATAATTTATACAACTTAATTAGACATATCCTTCTAACATTTATGGAGCAAACAACATTTGGCAATACCTCCCCCAACTTGCCTCTCAATTTCCTATGGTTTTATCTCATTTGCTTGACAATGATTTTTAGTGTTGCTTAGATAAGAGGGAGGTCAGACTGGGTCCAAGAGGAGACAGCTACTAAAGCTAAAAATAGACTCAAGTAAGGAAGGGATTTTATACTTTCAGTCTAGTCTACTGCATTCATGTCATTTTAGAGATGATCAATACAAACACACCCTGTCTCAGAAAAAAATATATGTGATTGATGCCTGTTGATACTTTGGTACAAAGAGCAGTGGCCAAAAAGGATTAGAATTCATTTGTGGTGTATATTTCCTGAAACCAAAATAAATCCTTCATAGTGGCAAGAAATAAAAAGACAGGCTAATAGATATGGTTTACGGTCATTTCCATATAAAATAGATTAAAGTGAAATTACACTGCATCATTCAACTATGATTACCATTCATAATTACAACTTTGCAACTCTTCATTGCATCTAACTCTTAACAGGTTGAGGTGGAAAAATAGAAGGGGTCTCTTCTCTAATTCAAAATCCATAAGTAAATGTCCTCATGGCTTCATGGAGGTTTGACTGCTAAAGCATTTAGAAGTGCCCTGTTGTATAAGTTACAGTGAATACGTAGTAACATAGAAATAGTCAATCCTGGAGGATACTGCAGAGTGATGATGTCCTCTAGCATAGAAAAGGGAGGAGCTCTTTCCCCACTTGAGATTTTAGCTGACCACTGATTACCTCAGAGTGACTAGGGATGAACCAGAGATGGAAAACTATGCAAAGTGCAACCAATAAACAAACCTGAGCTATTTCATGTTCTGTAAACCATAGCTGCCATGCTGAATGAGTAATTATGCTATTGCAGAAATGATAAATAATGCTTTGCTATCTTCACTGGGAAAATGAAGTGTGTGCTGCCCCTCAAATTGCTAAAGGTGAAACCTGCTTCCTGGGGCCCATCTGTCACGAAGGACACGATATGACAAGATAATTTTTCTTAAAGGGTTGCCTGCTTGGCTCTATAGAAGGAAAACATGTAGTTTCTAAAATTTATCCATATTCCTTGTGATTCATTAGAGAAAAATTAAAGCCTTTTAAACCTCTATGGAAGATGGGTTATAAAATCATGTGTTTGAATGTAATTAACTATGACTGAGATTCTTAGCATCTTTAAATTGACAAAACTGTATTTTATAAAGTTTATTTGAACATATTATGGAAATCAAAATATAACATCAAAAAAGACAGTGTGCCAAAGTGTTTCCTTAGCTAAAAGATCTTTAAAGCTAGAAGCAAGAAGTTTCCAGTCATCAGAAGGTTTACAAATTTACTGCAACAATGGTCAAATACTGGAGGAAAATTACTCATGTACCTTCTTTTCACACATGACCCAACTAAGTTGGACCAACTTTAGTCTACCACCATGGCAACTAGCCAATCCTTCCAGGTATACAGAGGACTCTAGACTCAAATGAATGTCAGTCTTTACTAAAGATCTGTGCAAATTCAATGGTCCAGTCCCTAACACTGCAGGTGGCAAAGCATGATAGACTTCTAAGACCAGTCTCTCCTCCTCTGTACATCACCTAGGTAGATATTGATCATTTGTAAATCAAATTTTAGAGATTTATTTTTCACATGTGTGTATATGTGCATTTGTGAGTGTGTGTGTGTGTGTGTGTGTGTGTGTGTGTGTGTGTGTGTGTGTGTGTGGTAAATGGGTAACTTAATGTCTAGCATAAAATCACACAAATATCAGCTTACTTGCTGTTCCACTGACCCCAGTTTTGGTCTAAATTTTATTGCTGATAGAGGAGATATGTCACTTTGTTGCATTGAGTTTGAGATCCCACTATACATTAAGTATTGTGACTTTTATCTGTAGCTGTTTCTTGAAACAACTTCATTATGACTCAATTGTCTTGTCAACTAAGGTGTTATCTAATTAAGGGGAATTTTCCCAATGATGTTTTATAATGGTTTTACAAATGTGGGAGAAACATTCATATCTTAACTAACATGAATTTTAAGGCACTACACATTCCTTTCTTAAAAAATGAAAGCATATTATAAGAGTAATAAGAACAGAAAGCCTGATCTAAAGGGGAACAGTTTTAATGCCTAGTATTAGTAAACTTGCATTGAAGAATATCCTGGATTAAATGAACCCATTCATATAAATTCTCACTGGACAGTGCTATATTGTCAAGAGTCACATGATATCTCATCTCAGAAGTAGATGCTCAATATCAGAAGGTTAATTTCTGGACATAATATTGCAGTAATAAAAACTGAAGCTTGGGCTTAGAAACAACTGCAGAGTTTTTAATGCTGGGGATTAAAATGTGTGCTTATGTTAAGTATAAGCACGCCTTTGTTGGAAGACGTCCCTCTGTGTACTGTTGCATTTCGGAAGTGTCTTCCTCAACAGTGAGCTTAGCTTTCATCATGAAATATGTGGACACCTTCGACTTAGCATCTCTTTGCTCCAATTCAAGCTGCTGTGTCTTTGCATTTGCTGCCTGCCCCACTTCATAGCAATACGTGTAGGAATTGGAATGTGAAGAGTTCATGAATGAGTGCTGTTTACCTGAATTGGGGTTTGAAGGGTTCATGAATGAATGCGTGCTGTCACCCGGGCCCTGCCACTGTGAGGAGGAGGCTGTGATATTTTCTTCATCATCCAGAAAGGAAAGACAAAAACAAACCTCACACCTCAAAAGATTCGAGGTGTATATCTAGGCGTATGGAAATTGTGTGAGTACACACAACAAAAGCAAAAGTTTGGTAAGGTATCTGTCCAAATTTATTGAATATTATTAAGAACCAATGATCTTTCTCACCGGATTTAAATTTTGTTATAAGCATTAAACTTCCTGAGGAAAGTGACTAAAATTAATTGCCTTGGTGAGAATAACTACAGCATTATCCCCAAATGTGCAGTTCAATTTTTCATAGTTTCAGTTACATGGCTATCCATGATGGGACACTTTATTGTACTTTTCACAGTATTTAGAATTATGTATGACATTTGAATTTAACTGAATTAATTGACTTAGCTTATCTGAAACTACTGAGTACATGGTAGCTGTGCCAAGAATTTGTTAATCTAAAACTAACCAGTGAATTATGTCACTAAGATAATCACAAAACAAATATTTACATTTTAATATATATCTTATTTCAAATAATACATGCATTTTAGTGGTTGTAAATATGAAGCCTGTAACAACTAAATAAAGTTGTTAAGGGTATGAAAAATTCAGATCACATACAAATGAAATATACCAGTTTAAAAATAAATCAGCAGCATACTGCTGGTGGCAAACATGGGAGAAGTAAATTCGATCCATGGTTATTAGTTCATTATCTCTCTGCATAAATGATAATGTGCTTATTTATACAGAAAGGATGAATCACAACACATGACAGTCTATTGGGTATTTTCTTCTTTTTTTCCAAGTAACATTGTGGGATCTAGTTTTAAGTACATTAACACTTTAAGGAATTATATATTTTCTTTTATAAAGTAATACTTGTAATTTATTAAAATATTTTCTTTTATTGAAAATAGAGTCATTTCATACTATGTATTTTGATTGCATTTTTTTCTTCCCCTACTTTTCCCAGTCCCTGCTCACCTCCCTTCCTGTCTGTCCTTAGAAAAGAATCAGTCATCAAAGGAATAATAATAAAATAAAATAAATAAAAAACAACTATATCAGAATATGACAGAGCAAATAAAGAAGGGAAAGAGCCAAAGTTGATTTTTTGATACTTGAAGTGTGAGCCAATATAGACAGAAGGTTAAATTTAAGAATTTCTTGGTGTTTTTAAAAATTGTTTGTTTTTCAAATGTTTCTGAGTGTTTTCTGTGCATGTATGTAAATACACCATTTGCATAGAGAGGCCAGTGCCCAGGAGAGTGCAATGGATTCCTTAGGGGTAGTTAGAGAAGGTTGCAAACTGAAGCGCTGGTGTTAAGAAAAGAAACAGAGTCTTCTACAACAGCAGCCAGTGCACTTAACTTTTGCTCCATCATTTTAGTCCCAGTTCTTAACCAGGTTTACATTAAAGTCCTAATACCATGAATAGATAGTATGAATTACTTCCCTGAAAATTCAACACCTGTTAACACCCTGTAATGACATATCATTGTCTAATAGCATCCATCTTTTTTCATGTGACTTTTTTAATTGTACAAGCATGGGTTTGGTTTCATCATAAAACACCTAGATATTAAACTCTATTTAGCTACAGTGCTCTAAAAGGAAATTTGTCTCCCGTCACCAGTTCGCAAATATACACTCAGAGGCTTAATAGTAGTTATAATTGTATAGCCAGTGGCTCAGGCATATTAGTGACTAGCTCTCACAATTAAACTAACCCATTTCTATTAGTTTATATTTCACCAAAAGGCGAGGCTCAAGGCTTGTGACCTCACATCTTGCTTTTCCAGATGTTACATGGCATCTCCCCCACTCTGCCTTCTTTCTCTCCACATCTTTCTATGGTTTCCTGCCAGGCTCTATTTTACTTGGCCATTGGCCAAATCAGCGTTATTTATCAACCAATAAAATAACATATATTCACAGAATGCAGAAGGACCTCCCACATCACACTGCTCTCTGTTCATATACTATTTTTAAAAAAGGGATCCCCTGACACAATAGTCTACATTAGTGACCCAAAAAACTCTACCAGGGAACTCCTACAGCTGATAAACACCTTCAGCAAGGTAGCAGGATTCAAAATTAACTCAAAAAAATCAGTAGCCCTACTATATACAGATGATAAATCCAATGAGAAAGAAATCAGGGAAACATCACCTTTCACAATATCCACAAGCAACATAAAATATCTTGGAGTAACACTAACCAAAAAAGTGAAAGACCTGTACAATAAGAACTTTGAGACATTAAAAAAAGAAATTAAAGAAGATACCAGAAAATGGAAAGATCTCCCATGCTCTTGGATAGGTAGAATTAACATAGTAAAAATGGCAATCCTGCCAAAAGCAATCTACAGATTCAATGCAATCCCCATCAAAATCCCAACACAGTTTTTCACAGACATTGAAAGAACAATACTCAACTTTATATGGAAAAATAAAAAACCCAGGATAGCCAAAACAACTCTTTACAATAAAGGATCTTCTGGAGGCATCACCATCCCCGACTTCAAGCTCTACTATAGAGCCATAGTTCTGAAAACAGCTTGGTATTGGCACAAAAATAGACAGATAGACAAATGGAATAGAACTGAAAACCCTGATATTGACCCACACACCTACGAATACCTTATTTTTGACAAAGGTGCTAAATCTATTCAATGGAAAAAAAGATAGCATCTTCAACAAATGGTGCTGGTACAATTGGATTTGGACATGCAGAAAATTTCAGATAGATCCATACCTGTCACCATGCACAAAACTTAAGTGCAAATGGATCAAAGATCTCAGCATAAATCCAGCCACACTGAATCTTCTAGAAGAGAAAGTGGGAATTACCCTTGAACAAATTGGCACAGGAGACTGCTTCTTGAACATTACACCAGTAGCACAGACATTGAGGTCTGCAATTAATAAATGGGACCTCCTGAAACTGAGAAGCTTCTGCAAGGAAACAGTCATTAAGACAAAAAGGCAACCCACAGAATGGGAAAAGATCTTCACCGATCCCACATCTGACAGAGGACTGATTTCCAAAATATATAAGGAGCTCAAGAAGATAGCCACCAAAACACCAAACAATGAAATTAAAAAGTGGGGTGTAGAACTAAATAGAGAATTCTCAACAGAGGAATCTGAAATGGCTGAAAGACACTTAAGATAGTGCTCAAAATCATTGGCCATCAGAGAAATGCAACTCAAAACAACTCTGAGATACCACATCACAGCTGTCAGAATAGCTAAAATCAAAAATACCAGTGACAATCTATGCTGGAGAGGATGTGGAGAAAAAGGAACACTCCTCCATTGCTGGTGGGAGTGCGAACTTGTAAGACCACTCTGGAAATCAGTATGGCGATTGCTCAGAAAAATGGGAATCAGTCTACTTCAAGATCCAGCCATTCCTCTCTTGGGTATATACCTAAATAGTGCATGTTCATACAACAAGGGCATATGCTCAGCCATGTTCATAGCAGCATTGTGTGTAAAAGCCAGAATCTGGAAGCAACCTAGATGCCCCTCAACTGAAGAATGGATTGAGAAAATGTGGTACATTTATACAATGGAGTACTACTCAGCAGAAAAAAGCAATGGAATCTTGAAATTCACAGGCAAATGGATGGAACTAGAAGAAACCATCCTGAGTGAGGTAATGTAGTCACAAAATGACAAACATGGTATGTACTCACTCATATATGAATTTTAGACATAGAGCAAAGGATCACCAGCCTATAATCCTCTTCACCAAAGAAACTAGGAAACATGAAGGACTCTAAGGGATAAATGGTCCCCAAGAATGGAAGTGGTATGAACTCCTGAACTAATTGGGAGCATGAGGGTAGGGGGAGGGAGCTGCTACAATAAGAGCAAGAGAAGAGGAGTAGAGGAGAGGAAATGGAGGGGCAGAAATATTGAGTTGGGGGAAGAATAGAGGAGAGAGAGCAGGATGAGAGATACCATATCAGAGGGAGCCACTATAGGTTTGAGAAGAGATCTGCAACCAGGGAGATCTCCAGAGACCTACAAGGATGACACAATCTGACAATCAGACAATGGTGGAGAGGATCACCTAAAAGCCCTTCCCCTAAAATGAGATTGATGACTTCTCTTTATGTCATCCTAGAGCCCTCATCCAGTGGCTGATGAAAGCAGAGACAGACATCCACAGATATACACTGAGCTGAAATCGGGAATTTAGTTGAAGAGAGGGAGGAATGAAGAGTGAAGGGGTCTGTACCAGGTTGGAGAAACCCACAGGAACAGTTGGCATGAACATGGGAGAGCACATCAACCCCAGATGCTGTCGGGGAGGCCAGTACAAGACTGATCCAGACCCCTGAATATGGATGTCAATAAGGAGGCCTCTGCACTCCAGGGAGCCTCTGGTGGTGGATTAGTATTTTTCCCTGGTGCAAGAAGGGACTTTGAGAGCCCATCCCACGTGAAGGGTTACACTCTGGCCCTGGACACATGGGGAAGGGCCCAGGACCAGCACAGGAAGATTTGGTGGACGTTGCAGAGCCCCCATTGAGGGCCCTACCCTGCCTGGGGAGTGGTGGGTGGATGGGGTGGGGGGTGGCTGGGGGTGGGGGAGGAGGGATGGGGGTGAGGGAGGGAGAGGGAGAGGGATAAGGGACTTACATGTGAAACAAGCTTGTTCCCTAACTAGAACTAATAAATAAAAATAAAAAAAAAGCGATCCCCTGATTACCTATTGTAGAGTTATTTGTCAGCACCATCTGTATTATCTCTAAATTCACCAAACACTAGCTGGTTATGGTAGTTCAAGCTTGTAGTCCCAGCAATTGGGAAGTAGTTATAGGTGGTGTCTGGAGATAGAAACCATCCTAGTCTGCATGTGATCTGGTCACCAAAAAAACCAAAAAGAACAACTGCGGACAGGACCTATGAACCATATCTTGAGAAAGCTATAGGGAAAATTCAACAAAGAATTTAAATGACCTGGGTTTTATCATTGATCATTCTATTTCAAGTGAGCCGTGCTGTTCTTGTTCCTGCCGTTGGTCCTAGGAGGCATTAACTGATCCTTAGTATTCTTCGGTCTCTAAGATCATTAAAAAATGACCAAAATTAGGCCTTTGGTGACTGAAGTTTAAAGTTCCATGAATATTTGCCACCACTTCCTACTTTTCCTCACAGCAATCTATCTTTACATTATCCATGACTGGAGGGAAAGAACTGTACATCAACTTGCCCTGAAGAAGAAGCATAACAATAAAAGAAGACAGTCATTCATGTAAAAAACTATTTTCCTTAGTTGCCTGTCGTTCTTTGTCTAAGTGTTGAAGACCCATAAAATGTTGCCCTTTCAGAGCAGGAAAAATGGCTTCTCGAGGCAAGAGCTCCCAAATTTATTATCTCATGCACAGTGTTAGCCTTGAATCCATACAGATACAAACAAATAACTTTATATGGCCTGGTAAGATTACATTTATACATTTAGGAATACATATATGTGTGCATGTATGTGTGTGACAGCAACTTAAAAATAGAGGCCATAAATTTAAGAGAGGACAAGGGGACATGTGAAGTATTGGAAGAGGTAATCAAATGGGAAACTTGTGTCATTATATTTAGTTTAGATTTTAAAGTACACTTTAAAAACTGCTTTAAGACATTTGAAAATTTTATCTTAAGTACACAAGTCACTTGGTATGCTGGATAACCTCATGTCAACATGACACAAGCTAGGGTTATTTAACAGGAGGAAACTTCAATTGAGAAAATGGCTCCATAAGATCAAGTTCTAAGACAATTTCTTAATTAGTGATTGATGGAGGAGGTCCTAGCCCATTGTATGTAGTGCTGTGCCTGGGTTCTATAAGAGGGGTGGGAGGGCAAGCATGGGAACAAGTTAGTAAGCAGCATTCCGCCATAGCCTATGCATCAACTCCTGTCTCCAGGTTCACATCCTTTTTGAGTTCCTGTCTTGACTTTGATAAGGAGAAGCCATGTGGATCTGTAGGTCAAATAAGACCTTTCCTTCCCAACATGCTTTGTAGTCATGGTGTTTCATTGCAGCAATAGAACCCCTAAGTAAGATGCTTGGTAAAAATCAGAAAAGAACAAAACCAAAGCTGAAAAGAGTAGACATACTGAGCTCTGCTGTGTAACATATACATGACAGGTTTTCATTAATTTCACAAGGTAAGAGTGCCCCTAAGATCAATAATACTCTATTTGGGGACTAAAATCACTTGCATAGGTACCTACTTCTTATTTTGATCATGATTTCTCTAGATCATCCTATTTTACAGAGGTCAAAAATAAAGTTCTATTTTTATAAGTTTTCCATGCATCAGTATGCATGTGTTATTGGAGAAGTTTGGCCAAAAAGTTTGGGAAAGTTTTAATACTCCATGAATTGTATTCCTTCTTGGGGGATTAATGGGAACAAGTAGTGACATGTTTAAAACTATAAAGAGAGAGAGTGTGTGTGTGTGTGTGTGTGTGTGTGTGTGTGTGTGTGGTTGTTGTTGTTGTTGTTGTTCTTACTACCACCATCAACAGAAATTATTTTTCTGAACAAAAGAATTTGGCATCTAAAACTCTATACTTTAATATTGTTAAAAGCAGAAAGACTTAACTTGTTGAAGCCAAAAGAAAGATCATCATCCTGACTAGTAATCAGAGTGCAACAGGGTTACCTCAAGGCAAGTGCTTTCTGTGGTCATAGCTTTTCATCTTTTTCAAGATGTATTTACTTTTATGTGCATTGGTGTTTTGCCTTCAGGTCCATATTTGTGAGAGTCTGATCCTGAAATAACAAACAGTTGTTAGCTTCCATGTGGGTGCTGGGATTTGTACACGGGTCCTCTGGAAGAGCAATCAGTGCCCTTTAATCACTGAGCCATTTCTCTAGCCCCCTGATACTCATCTGTTCACTGTCCTTGTGCTAATTGAGTATCTGAGGAGATCGGATTGAGTAGTCAATACATTTGATTTTGTATCTATTACCATTCTAGGATAGTTTCACTTTTAATACTCCTATCATTTATAAAATGTACTATGTACAATTGTCATGAAAAAATTGCAGCATACTCAAGTGAGCTTTGGATCTGAGATTTGACAAGTTTACCTTTGCCTGCTTTGATGGTGAGCTTCGTGATGCTTGGAAGTCACATCAATTATCTGTGTGTTTCCTTCAAGGTGAGATGGAGATAATCACATGCATAAGTCTATTTGACAAATTTAATTATGCAATCTTTTATGGAAGTGTGGCTTTATTACTGCAAGTCAGGTTATTTTCCACAGTTAAAGAGGCATCCGATAAACTTGTGAAACAGTAAGTTGATCAGACCAACATCCCACTATTCTAAGCAAAATAGGATACTGCAATCATTTCTTGCTTTTATATGCAACTGGAATCAGGTTGCCTCATCCATATCCTTTGTCTTCTCTCTCTCTCTCTCTCTCTCTCTCTCTCTCTCTCTCTCTCTCTCTCTCTCTCTCTCTCTCTCCCTCAAGAAAAAAATGAGGTAAAGAAGAAGGAGAGTAGGGCTACAAGGACAACAACAACAAAAAACAGCCACAGCAATGGGCAAAGCATTTCTTAAAGAGACTTCTGGATGATGGCAGAGGTAGAGGAAGCAGTTCCCAAAGCAATCAGCTAGGATGACAAAACAGGTGATGTGAAGAGAGAGATTTCAACAACTTGGCATGCTAATGGTATAGATAGGGCACCTCTAATGGATTGTTAGATTCTTCCCAATGCTCCACCAACTGCTCTGGGAAATCCAGTATCAACTAGATCCATTTTCTCAGCTTGCCACCTACACTGCTTTCCTAGGAAATCTGCCCTGTATTGTGACAAAAGACCCCATTAAGGGATTATTTAGAGGACTATGTAGCATTTTTGTGTGCTTACCACATAATCCTGTTGTGCTTATGCTGAGGTTGAAGACCTGCATTCCCCATTAGTACCCCGAGTCTCAGTGAAGACATTGTGGGTAGCAGGAGAATTCAGGTGGCTCCTCACAGAGCACAGAATAAATGTGAGGATGACCTTTTATCCTGAGAGAAGAGAAATCAAGAATCACTGATACAGACACTGACTAGATTAGCCATTCTTCCACAGATAACCTTGAAGGTTGCCCCTCTAGAAGGGGTAATGTGCAGTGATATATTGTTTATGATTTATTAAAGCTTGCTTGAGGGTGCAGAAAGCAAAGCTAGCCACAATTCATAGATCCAGGCAAAGTGATACATAACTTTAATCCTAATAGCCATACTAGAAATCCATAGAATCAGACAATGTTGGCACACACTTTTAATTCCAGGACTCAAGAGACAAGCAGATGGATCTCTGTTAGTTCAAGGCCACAATGAGCTACACAAAACTGATCCTGTCCTAAAGGGAAAAAGCTCACACAAAGATGATCCCAGAACTTGAGATCACACACTTTTAATCCTAGGATTTGAAAGGTATAAAAAGAAGCAAAGCCAGTCTTAAAGAACTACTCTCCAGCCAAGTTGAGGAGAGCAAAGCAGCATGAGTCAATCTGAGGAACAAGCAAGTCAGGAGCACTTTGAGGATAACACCTTTTGTCTGAGCCTAGGTAGAGGTAAGAGCTTATGTCTGGCTGGTTTGCTTTTCTGATCTTTAGCATGAAGCTTGAACCTCAATATCAGTCTCTGGGTTTTCATTATTTGTGTTACATTGATGACAATATTGGAGACAAGTATCAATACCTTTATCATCCAGAGAGGCTTCTAGATAGATATCAAAATGCTTATTACGACCACTCATGTTTGGATATGGATCACTTCAGAAGAGACACTCGGGTCCTAACTATGACTGAGGCAGCAGGGTCTATTACAGACTATGACTCCAGAATAGGCAGGGCCAGATGAGAATTTAATAGTGGGTATTGTAAGGAAGACACCTACAGAGGAGGTGAGTATTGCTGTGAAGACATAGTTCTCAGAACAACCATGGAGCTCCAGAGATGATTACTCCTCTAGAGATAATTAAAGCCTTAATGATAGAGGTTTCTTCCCAAGGATAACACTGAATCTAAAGCCCCAGAATACTCCTAAGGAAAGTTGTTCTTCTGGGAACCCACCCCTCTCTCTAGTCAAGCGGTTTTGATCTTTCGATGGGGAAAGAACTTTTGGCACAACTTATAGGTAAAGACATGTAGAGGAACAATTGCTGATACAGTAGCAGAAACAACAGCATTGGCTGACTGAGCCATAACTAGAATGGTGGCTGTAATGGTCAGAAAATGTGAGTTCAGACTTGGATCTTATTCACATCTAACAGTGAAATGCAAGAGTCGAGGCAACAGTCTTTAGAAAATGCAATGCTCAATATAAATGAAGAAAGCCATTCTCCAAATTCCTAGTCTCATAAACCTGATCACTTTCTAAAGGTAATTCCATCCCCACCCTGCCATCGAAGGACACTGTGTGGATGGGGAGAAGTTCTACAAGTCCTGCTGGGTCTCAATACTCAAGTAGAGAGCAGTGGCTCCCCATAAACCTTGGAAAAAGCGCTCCAGTTTAGACATAAAGGAAGGACCAGTGGATGCAGGGAACAATGACCATTAGAAGGAGTTGGAAAGATGACACAAAGGAGAGATCGCAGATCTGTATTTAGGCAAAAAAAAAAAAAAAAAAAAAAAACTCTGTGGGACCTCTGTGGGAAATCCAACCTCCGTCTTCAGTTCTGCCAGCAAGTGTGCTTTTTCTCTCCATAGACGGTGCGATAGGAATGAGAGAGAAGCCAACAAGGGTTAGACCATTAATGATCTGAGCTTCATCACTCTTTCCACAGTGCAAAAATCAGGAGCAAATCAAACCTTTATACAGACAGACAGAATGACATACTGTCTCCTGACAAAAGAAAGAAAGGCTGGAATTACAAAATGAAGGTGTAAGAACCTGGAAGGGTTTCTTAATGAGAGAGCTGTGGAAAGTCCATCTTCCACCCCTTAGATTGCTGTGGAAATGGGGGAACAAAGAGCCTGAGTGAACTGTACCGAATGAGTGACAGATCAAGAAGCCGGCAGAGCACTGGCATCGTAAGCCCATAGCTTGCTACTCAACTGTATTCAGTTGTGAGTAACCAATCTGGAAGGCTGTTCTGTTCCCCCAAACATTTCAGGGTTATGCCAAGTGATCTCCAATTCCAATATTGAAAAATTGAAGGGCTTCCTACTTTCAAATGGTCCTTGATAGAACACAAATATGTATTAGGAGAACGGTTTAGTTTTTCTTTTTGTATTTTCCAGCAGATTTCTTTCTACTCATGTCAGTCAGTCAAAGAGAGCTATAGGAGGGAGAAAACAATTTGTCACCATGACTAACTACCCTAAGAAAACCTGAATAAAATTACATGCATGAAACTCTTGAAATGCCCACCAATCCTTGGCCTCGGTGGTACTCATGTTCATGTTCCATCCTACAGTTTAGACATACTTAGTGCTCTCAAATATAGAGCATATTCTTCCATTTCTGTTGTTTTATCCCATGCTGTGAGTAACTGCCTGTTGGATCATCTTTATTTTACCAGTTGATAATAATTTTAGAATTTTAATTAAGTCTCTATAAGAATTTTAAACCAGGATATACCATCCTAAATAACATTCTATTTCCTTTATGACAATGGCCCATTTTCATGTCACTGCTTTGCATTTCAAGTTCTGTTTTGTAAAATGGGACATTGATTGTACTGTGTTAGAGTGCTTTCAGGATGAATGAGTGAGTGCAAAATGTTTAGAAAATTTCTGGCAAATCGAAGTTACATATTTCCATTATTTCTGTTATAGCACACATCAACATCATAGCAGTATTTCCTATTAACCATGAGAAAAAGATTCTGGAAATACCATTTCATCATCTTCATTATACATGCCTATCATAACATATGGTGGAAATCATGTGATTCTATTCTGTCATTGATAATAAAGGTGAATTCATTAGGAATGACTGTGCTTCTTATCCACAAGGATATCTTGAGAATAATTAAGAAGGTATAAGGCCACGGTGACAGTCTGAAAGTCCATAGAAAGGTATTTATGTTGCCCTCATGGGCGAATTACCATGAAACATACTAAATGGCTCCTGGTGATGGTAGCAGATTCAAGTTTCCCAGCTTTATAATTATTTTTGAAGCAACCTTTCCATTAATAGATTTTAAGATTCTCACTAGATACTGTATTCTTATTTGCATCATATTTATGAGGAATATAATATGTAGAAAACTTTTACAGAACAAGATCTGAATCATTTTCCATATATATCCAAATCTCCAAGAAGTTAACAATGAATTATTCTAATGGTAATATCTGAAGTTCAATATTTATAGGAAATTTGCACAAATGTAGATAATAGCACAATTCCTGATGTGCTTTGAAATGGCAGTTTTCAATAAATATTGAAATTAGGTGGTAATCACTAGCATTATGTATTATTTATCAGCATTCAGATTTCCATGAGCAGCAACACCTTTTAACACATTAACCTCCCTTCAAAAAGCTCAGGGACAAAACCCATTTCCAAATGCACTATGCTTCTTCATACCTTTTTATACTTCATTATTTATTGTAGAAATATATACACACTCTTGGGGTCCTAAGTAGTTCATTATTACCCAATCATATCTAAAATAGCTCTAAACTAGAAATATTCTTCCTGGTATTGCATGCAAATAAGCCTGTCATACAGTCTCATGCTTTACTCTTTGAAGGTTTTGTAAAACACAAGGTCTGAAGTGTTTGTGCGCTTACAGCCCTGGGTATTCAAGAAACAACCTTGAAACCCTAGAAATAATACAGGAAAAAAAAAAACAATACTTCCCTGCCCGTGGAAACACCTGCTTAGCTTTACAGCTGGGGAGAGAGGTAAGTGTTTTAAGAGAGAATGTATAATGTCTTTAGCATCTCAATAACAATTAGAATTTTCACTTCAACACTTATGGGGAATTTGTTGGCATATATCCCACAACTAGAACATTAAAATCCATCTGCAATTTGAAAGAAGATTGGGCTGATAAATACGACACAGCAAAGTTTAAGGACTGAGTCTATTTTATATCTGTTTCAATATAAAGCTATGGATTTTTAAAGATGAATTTGGGCAAAATAAATATTTTGGATGCAGCACTCTAACTTAAATATGCACCATTGCTTTGACTTTGTGTGTATACTCTGAGATGCTGACTTTGAAGGTACTGGATGTAAATTCCAGTCTCAGCAAACATTTCCACACAAATGGAGGCAGAAGAATGATGGAAGATGAATGACTCACAGTGAGTGATAGAGTCAGTAGGTCACAGCTTATCCCCTCATGTACAAGGAAGGAAAGGTCAAGTTTCCTTGATTGCTTCCTCAGATAAATGTGCAACAATTGCATCAATGACAAACATGTCTAATATGCCTGGTTTATAAGGATCTTCCCTATGTGCTTTTTATCAAGTTTAAAAAGTATTTTGGAACCCCCGATACCTCTCAGATGTCTCAACTACCCAGTAGATTATATTATAACAAAGAAATTTACCTATGCTAAGCAAAAGGAGCCTATTACTAACATTAATTCCCTCATAAATTCTGCATGCTGCCTACAGATGTGCAAAGTGAAATTGGCAGCTGAGCTGCTGCAGTGTGATGCCTTCTTTACTGAGGTAAACTTGTCTGCATTAGCTGAGCATGGTGGCATGATAGTTTCAAATGGAACAAGAGGGTACTTTGTTATGCTCTTCCTAACCACAATGTAAATAACTTATAAATTATTAAGAAGTTTAAATTGGAATATGTGGAATAAGATTAGAAATGGGATATTAATTAGCTATGTTTACAATAACAAATACCAGAGATAATTAGTATAATGAGAAGGGCTTAGAGTTTCAGAAGTTCAGTCCATATCCAACTGACATGTTGCCCTTCTTTCAGTGATGAGATGATATATTGTGGCCAGAATAATGTAAAGTAGCAAATCCAATGACCTGGAGGTGAGAAAGACACAGACATAGGAGAGAAAGACACACACACACACACACACACACACACACAGACACAGACACACAGAGAGAGAGAGAGAGAAGAGAGAGAGAGAGAGAGAGAGAGAGAGAGAGAGAGAGAGAGAGAGATAGACTGGAGCCCCACTCACTTTCAAGACATCTCTTTCAAGAACTCACGAAGTACGCCTTTAATCCCAGGACTCTGGAGACAGAGGCAGGCAGACCTCTGAATCAGGGGCCAGCTTGGTCTACAGAGTGAGTTCTAGGACACATAGAAGTACATAGAGAAACCCTGTCCCAGAAAAAAAGAACTTACCAAAAGTAATCTAAATGTATGTCCTGAGACCTCAGCTCTTAAAGTTTTCAATACATCCCAGTAGCACCAGCTAGGAAGAAGTTTTTTTAACACATGTTTTTCCTTTAGAATATTACAGATCCAACTACATCCCCAAGTCAGTTGTGAGAATACTCAGAAACAATGAATGAACTGTGGAATACTTTGACTAATGTTAAATCAACAGTACTATTTTTCTTTCACAAAAGAGTGATTTTTGCCTCAGATTTTAGAACTTATAACTTGTCCTAAAGTCACTGTAGTGAAAACCAGGATAAAAAGTCGTCATTCCATATGTTCAACCATGTTCATAGCAGCATTGTTTGTAATAGCCAGAACCTGGAATCAACCTAGATGCCCCTCAACTGAAGAATGGAAAGAGAAAATGTGGTACATTTACACAATGGAGTACTACTCAGCAGAAAAATGCAATGGAATCTTGAAATTCGCAGGCAAATGGATGGAACTAGAAGAAACCATCCTGAGTGAGGTAACCCAGTCACAAAAAGACAAACATGGTATGTACTCACTCATATATGAATTTTAGACATAGAGCAAAGGTTTACCAGCCTATAATCCTCTTCCCCAAAGAAACTAGAAATCATGAATGACTCTAAGGGATAAATGGACCCCAGGAATGGGAAGTGGCATAAACTCCCAAGCTAATTGAGAGCATGAGGGTAGGGGAGTGGGTGCTGCCACAATAAGAGCACAAGAAGAAGAGGAGAGGAGAAGAAATGGAGGAGTAGATATATTGAGTTGGGGGAAGAATAGAGGAGAGAGAGCAGGATGAGAGATACCATATCAGAGGGAGCCACTATAGGTCTGAGAAGAGATCTGGAACTAGAAAGATCTCCAGAGACCTATAAGGATGACACGATCTGACAGACCGGGCAGTGGAGGAGAGGATGGCCTAGAAGCCCCTCCCCTAGAATGAGAGTGATGACTACTCTCTATGCTATCCTAGAGTCCTCATTCAGTGGCTGATGGAAGCAGAGACAGACATACACAGAAATACACTGAGTTGAAATCTAGAACCTAGTTGAAGAGAGGGAGGAATGAAGAACGAAGGCATCTGTACCAGGTTGGAGAAACCCACATAAACAGTTGGCCTGAAAAAGGGAAAGCATATTGACCCCAGATGCTCTTTGGGAGGCCAGTATGGGACTAATCCAGTCCCCTGATCATGGATGCCATTGGGGAGGCCCCTGCACTCCTGGGAGCCTCCGGAGGTGGACTGGCTTTTTGCCCTGGTGTATGTGGGGGACTTTGAGAGCCCATCCCACTTGAAGGGATGCACTCTGTCTCTGAACACATGGGGAGGGACCCAGGCCCAGCACAGGAAGATTTGGTGGACTTGGTGGAGCCCCGGTTGGGGGCCCTACCCTGCCTGGGGAGTGGTGGGTGGATGGGGTGGGGGGTAGGTTGGAGGTGGGGGAGAAGGAATGGGGGTAAGGGGAGGGAGAGGGAGAGGGAGAGGGAGAGGGGAATTACATGTGAAACAAGCCTGTTCCCTAACTTGAATTAATAATAATAAAAAGAGAGAAAAAAACGTCGTCATTCTACAGGTTTCAATGCAAAACCACAATGGAAACTACATTTAGGAAAAGTGGTTCTGTTACATGGATGGAAAACATACACGTAGCACTTAGAGATAAAGGCTACAGCTGTCATGTGCATCCTTCCAAAGTTTATGCACAGACAAACCAACAAGGTACCTTTCTTAAAATGTTATCTGAATGGACAGTGTCAACCATGGGACTGAACAGCATCCTTTGTTCTTACTTAAAAGATTGTATAAACCACAAGGATGAACTTTGACAGTTATGTTTCCTGATACTAACTCCAGTCAAGGTCAAAGTTCAGTAGCCATGGTACCTTTATTCCATTCACTTTAAACACAAAACTCTACTCAGTGAAATGTTGTCTGACTTCATGTAGAATTTCAGTTTTAATATCCCTCATGCCTTGGTGTATCTTAACTCTGTGAAATTTAGATTTTCCTTACTTAAAGGCATCAATAAAGTACATTTTAGGATTAGATGCTTGTGCTTCACAAGGTTTTCATGCTTGAAAGATGGGCAGCCCGGCAGGAGCATGAACCTCGTTATCGGTGCTAGTTCAGGTCCATTACTTTAACTGGTCTCATCACAAAGCACTCTGTAGTTTTGCTTACACATTGAATCGTAAATGCAAGTTAGATAAAGTTTTATCTTGTGAAGCAAAAGAACCTGTAATTTCTCCTATTTTTCTCTTCCTTTTTAGTACAATCTACTAAACAGGTATTATCTTTTTGGTGGCGACAAAGCCAAAAGAAAGGAGGTGATGACTTGTTTAAGGAAATAAGTGTCAGGATTCTTAAGTTATGACGACCGGAATGTTGTCTTAGAATTTCCTTCTGTTATATTGTCTTTCGAGAAAACAAAGTGTTTCTAAGCAAGAAAATAAAAGGTAAAATAATAACTGATCTTAGTTTCAGCTAAGATGACTAAGGGCTGTCAAAGAAGGAAGTAGATGATATGGGACCCAAATTTTAATCTTTAAAGTGATGAAGCAAGATAATATGACCCCCAAGTTTTTGAAGTAGAAAAACGCAGGGAAATTTTTTAATAAGACTATATAAAAAGCAAATCTGACAGACAGCATGGTTAGTTGATTTTTTCTGTCAAGTTCAGTCTCTCTCTGCAAAGGGTTGAAGTTGTATCATCTCAAGATAAAAGAAAACTTCAATTAAAATAATCGTTTATAAAACACTAAAGTTATCAACTACAGATAATGGGGAAATTCTAGGAATCATTTCTATCCCCTTGAATCACAAAGTAACACAATCAATTCATGCTCTACTGAAAGGTTATCAATGTTGCTTTTCTTTTTTTCTCCCCATTATTTATTTAAATTAGAAACAACATTATTTTACATGTCAATCCCTATTCCCTCTGCCTTCCCTCCTCCTCTGCCTTTCCCCTAAATAACACCCTACCTATCCCATACCCTCCCCAGGGAGGGTGAGGTTTTGTTTGGGGGGTCTTCAGAGTCTGCCATATCCTTTTCGATAGGGCCTACACCCACCCCTTGTGTTTAGCTCAGGGAGTATCCCTCTATGTGGAATGGGCTCCAAAGTTTATTCCTATGCTAGGGATAAGTACTGATCTACTACAAGTGGCCCCATAGATTTCCGAGGTCTCCTCACTGACACCCATGTACATGGAGTCTGGATCAGTCCTATGCTGGTTCTCCAGCTATCAGTCTGGGGACCAAGAGCTCCCCCTTGTTCAGGTCAGCTGTTTCTGTGGATTTCACCACCCTGGTCTGGACCACTTTGCTTATCAGTCCTCCTTCTCTGCAACTGGATTCCAGTTCAGTTCAGAGTTTAGCTGTGGGTGTCGGCTTCTACTTCCATCAGCTGCAGGATGAAGGCTCTAGGATGGCATATAAGACAGTCATCAATCTCATTATCAGGGGAGGGCATTTAAGGTAGCCTCTGCTCTGTTGCTTAGATTGTTAGTTGGTGTCATTGTTGTAGATCTCCAGACATTTCCCTAGCTTCTGATTTCTCTTTAAAACCATAATGGCACCTTCTATCTCTTATCTTGTTCTCCTTTATTCTTCCCCCAACTCAAACAATGATGTAATATGATGACATACAGTCCCATCATACAGTGAGAGTCTTATTTCTCAATATCTCTGTATGTATCGACCCCTTTTCTGTGTGGCTATGGATTTAGTCGTATTTTTTTTTTTAAGTACCAGGGGGAAGTATTTGATGGTGTCAACCAATACATCTACTCTCTGCTAACCTAATTGCTGCGCATGCTCAGGCCTCTCCTGACTGCCTATCCCTTGTTCAAATGCTCTTCCTAAAGAGCAACAGGACTCCTTCCATGCGATGCACTAACATCACAAACAGCGCAAACAGGAAACTAGAGATAAACACACTACAGAGGGAACCCAGGCTCCACTGGACATATCTGAAGACATGCTTCTACCCAAGCTCCATCCCCAGAAGGAACTGTCAAGACGTGTCTTTTGTTTTCAGGACTTTTACTCATTTACAAAACTTCACTTACTTAAATTTATGGATTACATTTAATTACATATGTTATATAATATGATACCAGGTAGTTGTTTTATTTATTTCGCAGGACATTTATTTACATGACTGATTAAAATTTAAAACTGTATTTTTGTCTTTTCAGTATTTTCCTGTGGTCCTTTAAAAAAATCCAGGCAAACTGCTTTTCCTTTGTGTCATAGGAGAGCATTTTTTTCATAACTAGTTGCTATGCTTGGTGGTTTACTTTCTGTTTTCTGTGATGCAGAAAGGTTTCACATGCATGAATTAGAGGCAGAATTCTAATTTAACTATTTGCAAAGTAATACTTTTTCTTTTGCCAAAACTGATTGAACTTCAAAGCCTCCCTAAGATATCATGCATAATTTATTGTAGGAGAAGGAAACAATAAAATCCAGGACAAGAACTGGAACAATAGCTTTTTAAATGTGCTACTGGGACAAGTAAAGTGCCTGTGTGTACATGAATACAATTTTCAACCATTTTTTAAAAATGTAAGTCTGGTAATATCTGAGGATTGGTTGTTGCAAGTGCACTTCTCATAGAACATTGACAAGAGCAACAAGGTTGCCACTGTTTTCATTTTTCCCTAAACTGTACAATTCTTTCTTAATCATACATTCCAGTCACAGAGTATTAATTGGTTTAAGACACACATTTCATCATGTGTTGATTAACAGTTCTCTAATCATGCATAGTGTTAATGTATGTTCAATAATTTAGAGATCCCTTGGTGAGATTTAATGTCACCATGAGTTAGTGTTGACATTCAGTAGCTACTTACAGTACTAGAGGATGCTGTCCCCAAACTGTACTCAGATTCTATGTAGAAGATTCAGGAAAATTCCACAAGATTCTTTTTGTTACACTTTTCAGATCATAAGAAAACTTTGTAAGTGGACAAGAAAAGAGAGCTATTTTCATTGTTTGGACAAATCTATATTTGAAATGTCAAAAGTGAGCAGAAATTGGCAACAGTAATGGGTATTTTTGTTGCTTTTGTGGGCACTTAACCAACATAAAAAAAAAACAAAACTGCTGAAATGCTTTGAACTTTAAGCACAAGCTAAAATGTTCGTTAAAAATTAACTTTCTCGAATACTGTAAAACAAGATATATTCATATAATGCTTCATACAATTTGGCAAAATTAGCTCAGGAGTTAAAAACAACTTACATATAAGATGAAAATACATAATCCCAGTTTTCTGTGTGTATTGTCTGCCACTAAGTGGTTTAATTTTTAGAACAAAACAATGTAGAAAGTTCTAGATTTTCAACATAAAGGTTCCCAACATAGATAAAGTCAAGTACATTTAAAAGACATGATTATGATAATCCTCAGAGGGTACTTGTTACCCTTGTCTTTTATTAAATTTATGGATTTTATATATTTAATTTCATATTAAAAAATTTAAATATGAATTAGGTCACTTGAGTGCTAAATATATATATGCATATAAATGTATAATATATATCCATTTATGAAGTAAATATAATTTTCCCATGTAATTTTCTAAATAAATTTTAAAGCAATTCAGAAATTTTTAATATTTTTTACCAAAAGTCTATATTTTTCAGAGTTGAATTAAAATTCATTTCTGTTAAATAAATCCCATTTGTTCACTGACTTACATTTTTAAAATATGTGAATATTTTCTTTATTTTGATACAAGGTCTCAGTGAGTAGCCTTGGTTGTCTTGAAGTTTCTTGTAAATCAGCCTGTGTTCAGATACAGAGAGATCAGCATGTCTCTACCTCCAGAGTGCTGGCCTTAGAGGTGTAGCCACCAGGCCCAGGCTAACATCTGTTCACAATATTTCAGCTACTTTTTTTCATTGTGGCAAAAGTAACACAGAAAGACTTTACAGTTCAAAAAATCAAATGCACTCTCTTTTTGGGGAGGGTATATAGGAAAGCTATAACACTTAATGTTCTCAAAATTGACTAAGACTGGGACGAGAAAGTTGATCAATAGCATCAGGCTGTTCTTGCTGAATTTGCTTCCCAGCACACATGTTGGATGGTTCCCAGTGTCTATAACTCCAGGATATTGGACACCTTCATTTGACTTTCTTATGGGCTCCAAAGGCAAATGGACTCATGTGTGCAAACACACATGCAGATACCAGCCTCCTCAGGCACCTGCACTAGTGTACATACGTACACAGACACTCATTTAGACATAAATAAAATGAAATTTAATTATTGAGTATGTTTATTCAACGTCTTGCTCCTGACGTAGTGGACAGGCATAATTGCTTTGACCAGGTAAATGAGAGAGATGCCTACGCCCTCTACTCCAAGACTCACAGGACAGAGTCATTCTCAGAACTCACACCTACTTCAGATTTCAACAGGGATATGTACTCCTGTTCAGGCAACTGATGAGTGTTAAACCTACCTTAAGGAAGTGCAGCTTTAGTCTAGAAGAGACAGCCATGTCAGCACTACAGCTGAGCCTTAACCCTTTGGTGATCTTGAAGGCAAACGGTGCTACCTCATTTCTTGGTGATGTCTTGAACTCACCAGCTAACATATATTCCAAAGCTCTCCACAGAATATTTTATTTTGGAAGTAAACTTTCTGATTTTATTTTAGCATATTTCACTCTAAATTATATAACTTATTTAGGCTTAGTAAAATCCAAGCAAAACTAAAGCAACTAAAATAAAACCCAGAGCTGTTTTGAAGGCAAACAGGAGGAAAAGATTTCTGAAGTTTCAGATGATAAGGTTGTTCTCCTGGGCTACAGGACAAGAAAAACCTGTGACAATGGAATTAGCTCAGCCATGATTTGCCTGAGCTCTGCACATTCCAAAAGGGATCCATCCTGTTGTCCTGACTGGCTCTAGGCTGCTCATGTGATTGAACTGTTTAACACCTTGTACCACATTACAACAACACATTAGCCAGCTTTCTGCTTTTGAGTTAAAATAGCTGAGACAAGGAGGAAGGATTTCATTTGGCTTCAGTTTCAGATTTTAGCCCAAATCACTCTGGTCATGTGTCAATGCAACATAATGCAAAGCATACCAGCCAGCAGTGGGTGACGCAAAGATGCTCAAAGAGAAAGACAAAGGGTACCAGACTGGTTTCAAAAATACCTGTTATAGCCACACCGCTCATGACCCAATTCCTGCAGCTGACATGGTTTCTGTCTCCTGACATTCTACTCAGTTATAAACTCACCAACAGATTAATCACTGAAAAGTCATTAGTTCACAATCCAGTCCCTTCTCAAGGCTCCAGCCTCAGAATATTGTTACATTGGATTTAAAGTCTTCAATGTGTGTGTGGCTCATCTTCAAAGGACACACCATATCCAAACTAGATCAACCAATTTGACTAGATGGTTTATGAAAGGTGTGGAATTTATAGTTTCTTTTCTTCTAGGATGGCTGAAGTCAGCCAGGTGGGTATAAAAGGCTCTGATTTGCACCCTTCTGGAAAATGCCGAGCACATACTGTTGGCAGAATTGCATGTGTCTGAGAATTATCCCTTTGACATTGTGAATTCACTAGTGATCTGACTCGCCCCCCAGTACCTCAGTTTGAATTAGAGACACAATCCAGTCTGGAATGACCTGTATCCTCTCAGTAGCATGGAACCTGCAAGCAGCAAGAGTTTTGCAGTTCTCAAATGCTAGAGATCAGACTAGTGAAAGTGACTGAAGCATATGGACATAAATTCACCTGACCAGAAGGAGTTGAAGCAGCTACTTGAGCAAACAATATAAATGGCAGCTTTATGTCTTTGGCTACTCTGTAACTGCAATCAATAGTATGCTAAGGAAGTGCAGCCCAATGAATTGGAGAATGAGACAGGGTAAACTTATATTAATGTTACTGACTATGAAGTTGATGAGTTGCCTCCCTTGAGTGCCACAGAGGTCCCAGAAATCATCCTCTGCAGTGTACATATAGTGATATTTATGCAGACACGTGCACTCCCTGTAGTAAATAATAACTTAAGTAATGATGATACATAAAAGTTCAATAAATACAATGTAACAATTATTTTCTAAGATATTATGCCCTAGAGAGCATATAGATATGCATGTACATAAATATTATAACTCTGCCAGTGTAAAATGGAAGTGAGATGCATATAGAAATGATCTATGACATAAGTCTGCATATCATAGTTGTAATAAAACAGAAAGTATATTAAAATTTATACTAATAAATAAAGCTTAGTTAAATTATGAAGAATATTAGGAGATATATTTGTAGGCTCATATCTTTTACCCAGGTCCATACATTTATATATTTCTTTCTTCCAAGTTTAGCTAGTTACAGCTAGATTCCTGTTCTCTCTGTACATAGTTGGGAACTAACAACACAAGGCTATTAACACATCAGTTCATTAATATGAACATTTAATTATGTCAAAAGACTCAAATAATTATTGTTTAAAGCACACACTAGAGTCCTACCTTATAGAACTGTGCAAGGTTCGTGAAGGAAGGCAAGTGAATGTCACCTGCTTCGAATCTAGCAATCCTTGTTCGACTCATAGACGGGCAAATAACAATCAGAGAGTGAAATAACTTTAGTGGTGTAAATAACATCCAGACACAGCAGAAAAGCTTTCAAGAAAAGAAAGAATATTTAAAGTATCACTAAGTCTGTGGGTAAAGATTGAATCTCTGAGTTCTGAGACAAGCAGTTCTTGGGAGTAAACAGAAGCCATCCTTGAAGATATTATAATGGGAAAAATTCTAAGAAAGAAATCAGCACAAATTATGTTCCATCGAATTAGGAAATAAGATATCAAGATTTTAGCTTCTGAGACATTCAAAGGAATGTCACTTACATATTTAGGGAACTGTAGCATTCATGTAGATGGAGGACATGGCAGCAAACAGAAAAGAATATTAAGGTGAGAGACCCGGGGCTGAAGAGGAGGCTGAGAGTGTGATTCTGTGGAAAGAGGAGGTTCTGAGCTCACATCCCCAGAAGCATGGAACGTTCCTGTGGTAGAGATAGGTGGTAGAGATAGGATGATTCACACAAGTCAATTGTCCAGCTAGGATGCCATGTGTGTTGGTTAATAAGAGACCCCATCTCCAAACAATACGGAAGGTTGGGACTAATATTGAAAGATATTCTCACAACTCCACATGCACTCTGTGTCATGTGAATGTCTATAAACACACACACACACACACACAGAGAGAGAGAGAGAGAGAGAGAGAGAGAGAGAGAGACAGAGAGAGAGAGACAGAGAGAGAGAGAGAGACTGCTTTTAAAAGTGAAGAAAACATATAAACACTTCCCTTATTGTTACTAAATGTACTCCCAATATCTTGTCCAAAGTCACTACAAACTGGTAGAAAAATATATGAAATAAATAATTTAAAACAAATTGCTGGCTAGTAAACAAGAAAACCTAATGGAAAGTTACAAAATCAGAGTTCAAATAAGATCATAGAAATCTAAGACCATGGTCTGTGTTCTGGTATATCAGTTCTTTTCAAAGTATAAACGGGCTGTTGTCTAAGAATATATTACTGGAAATACAGTCAATCATTCCATTGGAAATGGAAATTCTTAAAAACATTTCAAAAGTTTATGGACTTGAATGTTGACCAAGACAGGGCTGAAATTAAAGAAGCAAACATATATATTATTTACATTTAATATTTATATATTATTTATAAAACAACTACTGCTATGTCATTATTTATAATATACGCAAGTACCTTATTTATAATGTATGTAAAAGTCTAATAGTAACAGTAGGTAATACTCATCCTTTTCAGTTGAAAGCTCTGCTCCCTGTTTTTAGGAGCCCTCAGCATCACTCATGTGCCGCCTCTATAGCCTGTGATTTACCAAGTCTTCATCATAATATCATCTAGTATTTTTCAAATTTCTATCAAAATCCTTCCTTCTTATGGGCTTCTTCAGAATTAGCTGCAGTTAGTCTCTCATTGGTTTGCTTATTTGCAGGGTCATGCCCTTCAATCTATTTGAATACAATTACCCAGCGTAATTACTATGTCCTGTTAACCTACTTGAAATCCCTCCTCAGCCATCAATGCTCCACTTTGCCTGCAAGTTAAAACCCATGTTCCATAGGCATTCAACCTTGGATGAGATTAAGACGTCCATCATTCCCTTTGTAGTAAGTGGTGTTCTGAGTCAAGCTTGGAACTCTTTTCCATCCCCCCTGAACAATTATGGTGCATAATGACCATATACTTACACCAAATGCTCGGTAGTACAACCACCTATTCTGAAGTCTGTGTATCCTGCTATACTGCAAGCAGTAAAATCCAACAATGTGTTCATTTTATTGGGAATTCAAATGAACTACTAGCCATATATGTGAGCGCGGGGATAGACTAAGAGGTCTACCTTGGTGAATGAGGTTGTAAGGTTCTGGTAATAGTTTCCCACAGTTACGAACCTTGGGCCTACACATGTATGTGTATATATGTGCAGGCATCCTTACACATGTGAACACATACACATGAAAAATAGTGAGAAGGAAGGAAAAGAAAAAAATCAAAAGTGTCCCTACATTGAACTGTTTCTTCAAAGCTTAAATCACTAAGTTATTAATTTGAGAGGCAAGCAAAAGCTTGAATCTTTATACCTCATAGACATAAGAGCTATGTGAAAAATATTAATCATTAAAAATGTACTTATTTTTTAAATATTATACAATGATCCATTAGATAAAACAGGATTAGTAGCAGAGGATCAGAACAAAGCAGAACAACACAGCAACAACCAATATATCCCATTCACAATCTACAGCTAATGTGCAAGAAAAAGAGTAGGGATGCCATCTAAGGAAATGAACTCAACAACAATGGTTTCCAAATCAGAGGTAACATAAAAATATTTGATCAGACATTAAAACCTCATATAACATTGCTGAGAGGAAACCAAAAATTTTGAACAACAACAAAAAAAGCACACTCCACTGTAGTCCACGTGCATCCTACATTGCATAGTTTGACTGTGAAATTTAATTAAAAGCAATTATAAACACAGCACCTCCAGGCTAATGAAGATTTCACAGTCTGAACCTGTAATTTTGAAATAGCCTGTTCTATAAAATCTAAGAGCGTGCATCACTTCAGGTCTTATCACAGGTTTGAGAAGAACTCACGGCTTATCCACTTAAAAGATATCCACAAAAGGTAAATCTAGACCCCACAGGCCAGTCTCAACCACCCAAGATAAAGTCTATACAGCAAGTGAATGGCAATTATTCCTGTGGTTGCCTTGATGGCCACACAGCATGTTCTTTGGTGCAGAAAGAACAAAATTATGTGAGAAGATGAATGGAAGAGCCCTATGTGAATGAACACATGGATGAATGAATGAATGAATGAATGAATGAATGAATGATCCATAGGTCACAAGGCATTTCAGGATGAGAGATGCAGTATGAAGATAAATTGAACAATCTATTGATTTCTTAGTCCCTTCTTTCCCCTTTCCCTTGTGATCCTACTTAAAACGAATGCCAGTTAATAAAGAGGAAGCCGCAAGTGGAATTGTAGTCTAATTGGCTTACAGAATTTTTTTAGAGAGAGAAAAAAAATATAGTGCTTTGCTTCCTGGTGACATGGTCCTAGACTGTCATTGAAGCAGAAGGGTGAAAAAAAGCCAGGTCCTCGTTCTCCCCTCCCCCCACTCATCATTCAGAACTACTCAACAGTATCTGTGGGAGGGTAATTGACTTCTTCTTGTTTATTTGATAAACTCAACACTTTAGCGCGGAGGATGTCAGACTAAAATGCAGTTTTATAGTCTCTTCTGAGGAGGCAGTTAGTCAGATGCCATGTAGATAAAGTGTCAGTCTGGCTCCTGGATGTCTTCCGAACATGGAAGTAAGTGCCTTGCTTTACAACAGGAGCCTCTCCAAATGAGCATTAGGAGTGGTGTTTCACCCTCTCCCTTTGTACACTGAAAGCCTCCTCTTCGGTGCCATTGTATCCCTAACTCCAGGAGATGAGGATGCAGAAGGCTGATGCATGCTTTCAGAACTGGTTCATAACCATAGGTGCTAATTTTCTGAAGTAGAAAGGCTGTGTGAGGAGATTCCTCCCTGCTCTAGTGTGGCCAGTCAGACTCTAATGGGGAGGCTAGAAACTCATTCTTGGGAAATGCACAGAGTTGGTGTTCCAAGTTCCTGGAATTCTTTGCATCACTATGGAGAGAGGTAATTAAAAGACAAACAATGAAGTCCTGGTGTTTTTGTAGTGAGACTCCAGAGCTCCTGAGAGCCTTCAGTGTTAGACAAATTTGACTTATACACTCATCTCCTTGTCCTCTGGGAACAACGTAAATGATTAATTCTTCAGTGTCATCAGTGATCATGCATACAGACAATTACCATGGGTTGTTTTTATCTGATTAAAGTATTTATCTGAGTTTTGCCATTAGAGTTACACTAAAGATATGCGGCCACCAAACCTTGAGTAAAAATTATATTGAGAAGAAAATGCTCTCTCATTATCTTCCTCATACTGACTCAATGACATACTATATGTCATTCTTAACACTTAGAGCACCTTGTGTGTGTGTGTGTGTGTGGTTTATGTGTATAAGTATGTGTGTATAGTATGTGTGTGCATGTGTGTGATATGTGTGCATATTTATTTGTGTGTGTGTGGGGGGGGTGTGGGTGTGGGTGTGGGTGTGGGTGTACACATATGTGTGAGCTTATTGGCAGCCTTTCAGTCTTTCCAAGATAATCACACTTTTTTAGACTTGCAAGCACTTGAGTGGAAAATAAGAATTCTGAGTTTTAAACCAAGGCATGGCATCAGTTATAGAAATAGCCAGTCCTACGACTGCCACTGGCTTGTGCTTTAACTTTTCTGAGTGAATATTTCCCTTCCTAAAAAACTGCAGGGTGATAAACTGACATGATGTCCCCCAAAATATATCTATATATTTACTGAGTTAGTGAATATATGTTCCTTGAAATAAGGATACTATGGTATGTGAAGAGCTGATGGACAAAGTGACAGGTAAGTTAGCAAAATGTTGAAAAGGGAGCTGCCCAAACCATTCTCAACAATATCATCTCCCATTTCATGATGATTTTGAAAGATCCCAAGGTTAAGATTCCATTTTACAAAGAATGAATGGCCTTTGCTTTTCATAAGGTAGGCAACCATGTCTAAGACAACAACGGGGTTAACTGTAAGTTAGTATATTTATGTGCAGACTATAGACAGGACAATTTGAGGACAAATACAGAACATTAACAAATCACCGATGTCCGGATTAGTTAGCCTCCAGTGTCTATGGGACTGGTTTGCATAAAGTGTTGTGCAATGGGTTCTGAAGGTGTCCTATGATAATTTGGTTAGAAAGAACAGTTAATATGTGAGTCTGATAACAATGTGTGGAAAACTGGATTAACAGCTGGTACTCTGCCGCCTTGAATCTAAGTAACGATTCAGAAATCTGAAGTTTTGTTAATTTATGTCATCAAACATCATTAAACACCTAGATGCATGTGCTGGAATGTCAGAACTCATTTTCATCACAGAGCACCATATGTTTTTCACATCAGAAATTCCTTCTTTGCTAACTGTCAGGTCCCACATAGGAGAACTTGTTCTGGATGCATCACCAACAAAGATTGGTTAAATGTATGATCTATTCATGACCTTTGGGGGTTGACACAATGCTTTATTTGTGTAGAAAGGGTGAAGGAATATGAAATTTTGATTTTACGTGATTGTTTGCCACCTTTATTTTTTTTTGTAAATAGGACAGGATCTCCTGGGTAAAATTAAAGGTAGACTTTACTAAATGCAGGAAATAAAGAAGGAATCTGAGAATAAATCCTTATTAGTTACAAAACAATTAAATGATGTAGGCAACGAGGAAATTAACAATGACATAGGGAATTAAGTTTTTGTAGAATTTTGGTGGTTCCACCAAATAAGAACCCATTATGAAGACACAGGTAGAAGCATGCCAGCCATCTCTGTAAAGATAAAGAAGGGAAGTAAGCAAGGACATGGAGTATGAAGTGTGTTTCATTCTTATTGAAAGGTGATAAGACCTCTGCCATCAGTAATCACCATACCCTTTTCTTAACTGGAGTCAGGCATCTCCATGTATAAGACATTTTAATTTGTCAAAATTTTCCAAAGGACTGTCTTCTATTCCTGGCCTAGATTAGACAGATACTTGCCTTTCTACACATAACTGGGGAGGAAAGACTTAAAAGGCTTTCACTCAACTCCATCTCACCTTGCTAATCACATAAATGGGTGCTTCTGGGAGTTTATAAGAAAATTCATGAAAGTGGGTGTCAGTTGTGAGGACTTGGGCAGTCTATGTGGCATCTGGCAGTGGAACCAGTAGTTATCCCTACTGCACAAATGGACTTTTGGATCCCATTCCCTATGAAGAGACACACTTTAACCCTAGATACATGGGGGAGGGCCTAGGTCCTGCCCCAAATGATGTGACAGACTTTGATGATCCCCCATTGGAGGCCCTATGAGTAGATGGGGGATTGGTGGGGAGAACAGAAGATGGGAGGCAGAGAGAACTGGGAATGGTATACGAAAAAGATTTTTTAAATTTAAATAGATGTTAAAAAAAAAGAAAATTCACGCTCATCCTTTTAGTATTCAAGGACAATTTTAGTTTATCTGCTCTAAGGAGTCAGTTAACATAGCGCATTTGTCACTAGCTGATAAAATTTTGTCGACTTGGTTTTTCTGCTGTTGTCTCCTTTTCTGCATCCTTTGTCCTTGTAGCTTATGCCTTTACAAAAGTTCCATCACGCACATTTTAGTAGTGTATTGGGAGGATGTGGAAATAAGTGCATTTAAGCAGACTTTCTCCCTTCTCTCTAACGTTCTCCAACTAGACTTTAAGCTTCATGATTCTAAACATGCCTTTGTCAAGGTGACTCCCTCTTGCCCACTCAGGGCATTTAGTGGGCTTCATGGCCTCTCCCTGTTGCCCTTCTTCCACTGACTTCATAGACTACACTATCAGGGCACTTGTCTTCTATTTGGTTTCTTATCAAGAACACCATGTTCAGCTCTAGGACTTCTTGCCTGAACATTCTACACTTTCCCCAGAACTAACACCATCCAGTCCTTTATGTTGATATTCCTACCTCTACCCAAATCCCCAGATTTGATAAATTCCTGGTTTCTTAAAGGACATTCAATACTCTGTTTTCAAAAAGGCACACTTTGCACTCACATATCAGTTACTGTCATTGATGTCATCACGTTTGTCGTAAATTCTTCTTTGTTTGTTATGTGCAATTGTTAAACATCAAGCAGTTTATGATAAGGATGTAGTTTATGAGCACTTAAAGACCATAAAGAATAGATGAAGGATCTTATACAGAAAAACCACATGTTCAGATTAATAAGTAGCATATTATTACTTTATCACAATTATGAAAGCATGCATTCCAAGCTAACTTGAAACACCACACAAAGGAGTAGAAGCCATTGGTACAATTTTAAATTGATTAGATTTTATATTTCTAAATAATGTTTGTCCCATGTTGTTTGTTATTTAATGCAAAATGATTTAGGCTAGTTTTGCTAATTATGCTTATCTGTTTACTCCTCCCTCCCTCCCTTCCTCCCTCCCTCCTTTCCTCCTTCCCTTCCTCTCTCTTTCCCCTTTCCTTTCTGTACTCAGAATTGAACCTGTGGCCTTATATACAATAAGCAATGTTCTACCACTAAGCTTTTTCTCTAGCCTTCGTACTTTTTACACTGAGTTGCCCGGGCTAGCCTTGAACAAACTCTATAGTCTAAACAGGTCTTAAACTTGAGATCTTCCTGCTCCAGCTTTCTGGATAACTGGAAATATAGCCTTGTACATCAAGAACAAGTTATTGTTTTTTTCTCAGTTTTTGTACTTTAATCATTTATCTACTTAATTTACCCTGCATTTGCATCTCTCTGATACTGACATTTAATTTGTATATTCCTTTCGTTTGAGAAAAATTTTTCTTGTGTAAATGTTTAAAATTTCTTCTTACATTGTTAGTGCAACCATTATAACAATGTATGGTTGTATTTTAATATTCAGGGGGGCAACTTTGTCTTTGAATGTTTTTTATTTGTTGCTATAACTATGTATGTTGCTTGACATTCCCACATTGTTTTCTAGTTTCTATTTTTTGACTTGTTCCTTTTTTTGACACTCTTTCTTTATATTTCTTTCATTTTCCTTGTCATTTCCTATTTATCCTCCTCCCTATTCATTTACTTCTTTGCAAAGGAAATAAATTTTGTTTTAACTTACAAAAAAAAAACTAGCTCTCAATATTCCCATGCTTCAAGCTCTAGTCTCTTTTCTCTGAGTTCATGATGTCAGCGTTCTTTTAACATTTACAAATTAATGATTTTGGTCAGACATTTTAGTCTCTACTTTGAATATATACCCCAGATTTCATCATAGTCCCACCATATAAGTCTTGTCTCCTCTAGTGATTTTCTGACATCTGGTTCAGGTTATTCCTGACACTGATGCTCAAATAACTCCAGAGGTGCTAAATCTTCTCTAGCTGGTTTCTCTTGACCTCTCTCTATCCATGTCCAAACCCTCTAACACACTTACCCTAGGAACACTGGCTGTCCTATTCTCTCTCACTCAACCCAAAGTTCTTTCCATATGGGGCTGTCATAATCACTCTTAACTCTGACTAGAAGCACTCTGTAGAAAGGAAACCAGCTTTAAAATATACTGGTTTGTACTTGGAAATGATATTCATGAAGAATTTGACTGGAGTTCATAGTTATTCCTCCTCCTGACTTCAGTCTTTTTGCAAAGACCACAGCTGCAACACAGCAAGAGAATGAGCAACCAGAAGCCATGTCCCTAGCGACTTTCAGGAACCATCCATAACACAGTAGAGTCAAAAGAACCTCAAAGCCATTGTCCCTAGCCCAAGAGCACATAGGCTCTTCAGTCAATACAAGGCAGTGCCATTTTAGCAAGGCCATCTTTTCTAGATGAGAGAATGAGACTTTCCTGAAAGAATACTTAGACAATCTTACTGAAGCAAGTTAAGCTGATTTAAATGTTCTAGTATGTTTTTCTTTATCACCTATTAAGGACTTATGAAATAATCCTGAAGAATTATTTCAAAGGATTATTTCATTTTTTTATTCTTTGAATTTTTATTGTGAGTAGGCTATTTGGCTTGTGAAACTGATTTTGTATTTGAATGCTAACATGACAGCTTTGGCTCTGAATACTCATGTATTCATCCAGGAATGTGTGGAGGCAGATTCTAGAAGGAGACTCACAGCGTGCTAATACAACAAAGATACCTACTTAATGTCTGGGCTGTCTGGACTGGGAAGACTCTCTGAATTGCCCATTTAATGTAGGTCTTGACAAATAGAATGTGCTCAACAAATAAACTCAGTAGGAAACTGGAAATACATGTAGGCAGTGCAAAGAGTCAAGTGCTGTTTGGAGAGCAGCGTGCATAGCTGAATTGTCAATAAGGGAGAATATGGGTCCAGAGCTCTGCCAGAAAACACAAATTCCTGAAGGGGCAAACAGTTGTAGGTGTTTATTAACCAGGAAAAGAAAAGGAAATGAATTCTGGAACATCTAGTTGAACTTTTGCATATTTTGTCTGTAAACTCATCTCTCTTTGCTTTGTAACAGCAGGAACAACATGAGCAGAAGGCCCCCTGCTCTTGCTGCCATGCCTTCCCTACCAGAGTGGAACACATCTTCTGGAAAGTTCTTATGTTTTCCAGCACCTGATGTAACTTGCAAGGATTTCAATAGTAATGACAGATACTTAAGTGAAAGTGAAGTCAGGTTTCTCAATTCCAGGCCTTACTGAAATGAAAGTGTATATTCATACAGATTGACAGTTGCATTATCTGTCTTTCTGGGATGGTTGAGAGTAGATCAATTTTACCTTGAATATCCTGACTTTGCCTTGTTAATGCTTTGCACTGTAGGATTTTGTGGAATTGGGGACCTAATTATTTCATTCTTCATTCTATGTAGATTGTTGTTCTTTCAAAAACTGCAGCTAAATCATAGATTATTATGAAAATACTTATAATATTAAGTATTACTAGTGACATATTTAGAAAATACAAATATATCTATAAATATTTTTTAAAGAAAAACAGATTTGAGCACCATTTGCTTCACTAGAACTCCTAGTAGATAGCTTTCCAAGTTTACTTTCCTCCTTCTTGACATACAGACTTTTGGATTGCACATAACTTTTCTTGTGTGTGTGTGTGTGTGTGTGTGTGTGTGTGTGTGTGTGTGTGTGTGTATGTGTGTGTGCGCGCACTCTGTTTTGATTTGGGTATTTAGTTAAACATATTTTATCTTTCTGTGTTTAATGACACACTCTTTAAAAGGCATTATAATAATATATATGAAATGCATACCTTAATACTCTGATATTGTTTGATATATTTTGTACAGGGAAGTTGTCACTTGTTATTTTTACTTAGGAGAATAAAACTATTATTTCCAAACACATATTCTCAATATAGCTGTGATGGAAGACTAGACAACTGTGAAACAGACAACATGGGGTCAATCCAAGGAATAGAGAATTAGGATACAGTTGAAGGTTTTGTTCAGGAAAGCTGGTGCTGAGAAAGGCAGTCAGCCATGAGCAGTATGTGGACATCTACTCTGCTATTTGAGGATACCATCTTGGCTTGCCACACATCCATGCTAAGAGAAACTGCCCTCATATGGGGAAATTCACTTCTCAATGTCAGGCTTAACGGATATTCCTTTGTTTAATGGCCCTCAGTATGAGTCCTGCTCTTCATAGTTCAGACACATGTAGAAGGGTTATAGTTTCTTCTGTCATGGTCTGAATTGGGATCTGTGAAGTTCTATTTGTCCCAATTAACCACTGAAGACATCCACTAGCTGTATAGAGCAAACATATTGCAGGGCTGATCCTCCCCTCCTTGTTTCCTCTTGTTGTAGGCAACACTGAGTTATTTTAACTGGTGTGTTTACTGATTATGTCAGTGAAGTCGCACCATGTTCTCATATTTTACTGGGGTGGCATTCATTGACCTCATTTTCAATTGCATAGCAGACTCCTCTAACACTGAAACAGTTAATTTGGTTCTTTGCCTACCTAGTCAACTAATGCCATTGCCCATAATTTTTATTGATTTAGGAAGTAGGACTGGGGTTGTGGGAAGGACTCAGTAGGTAATAGCACCCAATGATCTTACAGAAGACTCATTTATTTATTCCCCAGTACCCTCATTGCAACTTCCAGTCTGTGTAAACTCAAATTCTAAGAGATTGATGTCATCTGTTAACTAGAATCTGCTGGTTTCTGTGTGTTTGTGGTGTACATACATATACTCAGACATATGCACATATAAATACATTAATATTTAAAAATGACGTAGAACCATGGTTTTGTACACACCTTAAATAGTGGTGAATTCAGTATTTCCATAGTACTCAAACTCCTACCTCTACATCTCTATGGCTGTTGGGTTGTCGAAGAATAAGAACTAAATCATTTAACTATAGATGTAGTTATCTTGCAATATAGTTATAAGAGTAAATTTTTTTTTGTTTTGGTTTTCGAGACAGGGTTTCTCCCTGTAGCTTTGCAGTGTATCCTGGCACTTGCTCTGGAGATTAGACTGGCCTTGAACTCACAGAGATCCACCTACCTCTGCCTCCTGAGTGCTGGGATTAAAGGTGTGCGCCACCAATGCCTGGCCAAGAGTAAAATTATTTATAGATATGACAAAATATTCAGAAAATTTGTTAATTTTTGAAATCAGAAATCAACTATTTTCTGACTAACAGTTTTCACCACAGCAAACATCCTAAATTACTTTTCTACTCTGTACTATTTCCATATTATTTATGAATACAAAACTATTTTCTGTGATTTTGCAATGAAAACCACCAAGTATGCCAGTGCCCTATCAGCCATAACTGCGCTGTTGCCAGAAACCATGTGGAAGTCCTTGACCTGTGCTTCTGCTGACTGTAAAGTGTGGGGAAGCTTCTTTTGTAGTTGTGGCGATGACTGAAGACTCACAGTTGAGAATGAGACACTAAAGTCCTCTTTGATGACCTCTCCCAACTACTTCCCATGAATTCCCCCCCCCTGGCAAAAAAAAAGAAGTTTAGAAGCCATAGAAGTTTTTAAAAATTCTGATAGGGATGCTCTTCAGAGTTGATGGCATCTGGTGCAGAGGAGGTCAGGGAGAAGGACTCAGTGTTCTTTAAGGGCTGGACACTGGAAATGTTACCATGCCCCAGTGAGTATGTCGACAACACAACTTGGACTTGACTTTTGGCCTGGGCAGATGGAAAAGTGAGTGTGATCAGGGTGCATCATGTGAAATTCCCAAGAAATCAATAAAAATACTATGTTGGAGGAGAAAAATAGCAGGAGGAGGATCCAACTATGACGAATAATGTAGGGAATGGAGATCATTGGGAGTAAGAGACTATTTCTTTTAGCCTCAAGAATGAAAACTGACAGGAAACTGTAGCATTCTGTGGAGATGCACAGTGCTCTTTGCTGTGCTTAAGTAATGACTCTCAGGATTTCAGGTCATTCGCCTCATTTGAAAAGGCAGGAGAGGGGGGTTCTCTTTGCCTCTTCCAAGTCCTTTTACAGACAGGAGAGACAAACCTTTCTTGTGCTCCACAAGGATGTAAACAATTACACAGTATAGAGGCTCATTACTCCTAATGTGGAGCTGCAAGAGCACACAACTTCCAAAATCACAGAGCAGGAGCTCGGCTAACAAGAGTCATTCCTCTGGGATGCATGCAGACACTTGCCTTGATGCACTGCTGGGAAATCTCTCCCACATTTCTCTTTTACTCCAGGCTTCTCGTTTTTTCCCTACTGCACTCCTACGAGTAAGCTCCTATTGCACAGTAAAAGGAACTCGACTTTTATCCAGTAACCACTGGTCCTGACTTCCTCTTCAGGCCTCCACCTGCACCTGGCACTCATGCACATACAAGCTCCCCACACCAGATACACAAATCCCTAACTTAAAATGAAATAAATCCCTTTTAAAGGTTCCATTTACAAATATTCTTAGTCATAAATTTAATCAATAGGATATATATATTATATATATCGAAAACTATTACTTATTTAAGACTTTGAATAAGACACACTAACACATACATGTACACATAAAACAAATAAATAAATATAATCATGAGAAAAATTAAAAATTAAGTAAGATGGATTAAAAGATAGAACCTGAAAGAAGGTAACACGGGGTGGAAGTTCAATTGTGGTGATATATTGTTTATGATCAAGATATGATGTGTGGATTTTCATATTTACCCATCAGTATTCATAATAGTCAGGACATAGAATCAATCTAAGGTTCTATTAATGAATTGCATCAGTGCTCAGTGTTTTCTGGGAAGAGAACTGATAGAATGACTTAATGAATATGAAGGTCATATATATATATTGATAGACATATCAATATATCTATACACAAATATCAATTGATATCAATATAAATATATGCTAATATTAATATGACAATAATTATATTTTATTAATTTTGTATATATTACATTAGATAATATATATTTGTAACATATCTATGTATATGTATATGTATATGTATATGTATATGTATATGTATATGTATATGTATATCTATATGTATATCTATATCTATCTATGGTATCATAAATGCTGTGGTCCAGTTAGTCTAGGAAAGGCTATAACCTAATGGAAAGGCTAAGAATCTTGTAGTTGTTCAGTCCATGAGACTAGACATCTCAGCAGTCCCTATCTGATGCCAGAGTCCTAGAGGGCTCCTAGAAAGCAGCTGGTCATGGGTCTACATTGGAATACCTAAGAAATGGGTTCTAATACCAGTAAAGGAAGACACCTATAATAGGATAGATGAAATTGTGAGTGAGAGTGATGGCAACAAGGTGAAAATCCAAAACTTCCTTCTTCCATGTTCTTTTATGTTGGCTGCTACCAGAAAGAATGTTCCACATTTCTGATGGGTTCTCACCTCAAATCCAATTGCTAAAACTCCTCACAGGTATGTCTACCTTATTGGATTTTAGTTAATTCCAGAAGTAAAAATGACAGCTAAGATTTGCTGCCACACAAATCGTTGAATAAAAAGTGCATTACATGGTAGTAATTTGTATAAGAAAATCCCCATAGTCTCAAGTAATCAAACATCAGGTCTAGAATAGGTGGTAATGTTTGGAGAGGCAGTTGTTGGTGGAGGATTGATCTTACATGATCATTTAGTTTCCTGTTCCTCTCACCATGTCTGTTGCTGGATGGACTCTTATCCCTATGGAAGCATGAGCCTAAATAAGTTCTTTCTTCTCTAAATTGATTTTGGTCATGGTGATTTATCACAGTAACATAAAAGCAACTGATATATTTATACAATGGAGAACTTGACCTTATAAAAGGTGATCCTGACATTTGTGGCAACATGAATGAATGTTGGTATCATGTTAAGTGAAATAAGGCAGGCACAAAAAGATAAATCTTGTACAAGTTGACCTCTTAGAAATTGAGATTAAAACAGTGATTATCAAAAGATGGGAGGAAGGGAATTTGGAGAGACAGGTGTTGGTGGAAGGACAAAGTACACTAGTTAGAAAAGAGGAATTGGGGATAAGAGACCTGGAACATATCGTGATGACTATAATTAATGATAATATGTTATATATGTGAAGACCAATGAGCAAATTTTAGTGTTCTCACCACACACATATATACATAATAGATATACAAGTAATGTATCTGATAAACAACTTTAATTTATCAGTCTGTCGTGCATATTTATATCAAAATCTGCTATTCAGTGGAAATTTATGCAGTTTTACTTGTTAACCAAAAATAAAAGGTATATATATTTGCTTGTTTCTATATGGGTGGATATGATCATTAAAACAATGTACTTTTATGTTTTTAAATTCAAACTAAATGTCTACTTTGTTATTGTTTTTATTTAAATGTGTGCTTATGTGAATGTATTCCACATGTAGGCAATTTTAAATAACAAATTCCCTTGAACTAGAGTTATAGGGAGTTTTGAGCTATCTCAAATGGGTGCTAAGAACTAAAACCTGGTCCTCTGCCCAGGCAGAATGTACTCTTAACCATGGAGCCATTTCTCCATCTCTCAAAAATGATTTGATACAGCATGCTTAACTGTTCATAAATATGCTTAATGTACTATCGTCTCTTCTCATTCTCTGGCCCTGCTTTCCTCCCTTTTATGGTTACTTCAGGAACACCCCACAACCACCACCACCACCAGCCTATCTTCATGCATAAGTATCAGCCCCCAAAACCTAGAAACACATTTTACCTGGAAACCCCAGTGACCATATCTAGTGTAATCCCAGAATTTCTTACCAGTTAACACAAAACCAGTCACTACATTTTTCCATAAACCAAGGAGCAAAACACTCTCCCAATAAAGACAAGACCAGATATCAACAGCTAGAATTAACAATCGCCCCAGCCCCAGATGTCTAGGTGCTAGCATAAAAACACAACAGCCAGGACAATACATCTCCACTAGAGTCCAGCAGCCCTACCACAGTAGGTACTGCAACATAGCTGAAGCAGAAGACGAAGACCTTAAAAAATATGTTTAACATACTTAATAAAGAATAAATTTCTATATCTGATATCCCAGATGTGTGACTGAAGAAGCTGAGTTAAGACACTACAGAGCATCATTCCTGCAATGGATAGTCATCTTTCATTTTAAGTCTGCCAGGTTTTGCAAAGTGTCTGAGTTGACTTTTTGCTGAGCTTTATTTTGTTGAAAATGGGTCATTCCATTCTTGAGCTGTCATTTTCATGCTTTAATGTTTTGCTCATTGCCTTTCTTCAATTTGAATCTTTGGTTTGCCTACAGCATTTCCTCCTTGAACAGCAGTCTTTAACAAAGGTTAAACATAACAGTTATATTTACCTTTAAAATGTATAAGGCTATCCAAAGTGAGTAATGAGATGGCACAGGTCTCTTTCATCTATACAATAAAGTCCATCACTTGAAATATGCAAAAGGATTTTGGAGTATGTACATGTATTACTCTTTGACAATATTAAATTCTGCTATAAAATACAAATAAACAGGAATGATAAATCACATAAGAATGTTAGTCTTAGACACTGAGGAAATAGTTGCCTTTGAGAGGGAGCTAAATCTTATGTCCTGTGTTTGGAATAGGCTTGAATAAGTAAGGAACTTGAAGTATATAGGCAGAATTCAAAAGAGATATTACCCTGAAAGGCCAATGTGATCACCCCTAAATCGTCTAAAAATTGAAAGAATACATGAGGAACATGGAAGAACAAAATCAGGAGATATTTCTAGAAAAGTTATGACATAACAATTAAGTTTAGGATTTAATTTCTCATTTCTCATCTGTGATAATCCTACATTGACCTTACAAAGTATGGTCTCACCTATGCTTGCAAAATACAGATTAACCTCTTCTTTTCTGAGCTAACCAGAGAACCCCCCTCTGGAAAGGTTTCTTTGTCTGATTATCTGAAACACAGCAGATGTTTCCTGTTGCCCTAGGCAGCATTTGTTGGACTACTTTTTCCACATCATCTCAAGTTTAATACATCAGTGAAAAATGGTGAGGATACAGAAAGAGAGAGACATAGAGATGAAGAGAGAACCATAGACATTGATATCAATACTTCAATTGAGTTTTTGGCCTCCACAATCATGTGAACCAGTTCCAATGCTTCCTCTACCATATGTCATTCTTTCATCTGTCTGTATCTCTCCCTATATATAATTGTTCTATCACTTGATTCATTGACATTATAGTAACTATCATCTGTCTATCAATTTATTATCTATCACCCACCTATATGTGTATCTTATTGGTACTATTTCCCCAATGAATTTTGACTAATAAAGCATATTATTTGATTGAAGTAGCAGTTCTTAAATTTAGTTGGTACTGTAATCAATCTGAGCAAATAAATGTGATGTAGTTTCACTCACCCAAAATTTTCTAACTTAATCAAGCCAAGATGTGGCCAGTTCTTAGCCCTTTTAGAATGTCCCTGAAGAGTTGTAACCACAGAGATTGATGTTTGTGTTACCCACTAACGATGCAATGTATTCCCTTTGAAGAGTTTCTAAGTATAATTCAGAGAAAGACTGATAAGTGAAGTACCAGATTTTCAGTCCCCTAAAACGTGTGACTGAGTGTTTAATAAGGTGATGTGGAGCAGACCACACACATGCCCAACATAGAACATAAGCACTGGCTCTCAGCTTACCCAGCTCGGCTTTTCCTTTGTGTTGAGGAGGGTCTCAGCTTTTAAAGAGTTGGAAACAATTTAGAGACTGAGCAGTGGAGATTCCAGGAGGCCCCTTTGTAGGGGAAGCTGTAGCTTCCCACTTTACCCCTTGGCTGATCTGTTGTGTGACTAAAGACAGGGAGCAGAGCCATTTTCTATAACTCAGCTCTTGGAAACTGCGGCTTCATTTCCATCCTGCAACATGGGGTTATTGATGCATGAGGGTACTTGCCACTTCACTGGTCCCTGTCTCTCTCTAGGATCCATCCCACCATTAGCAAACAACACAAAAAATGTGTTTCCACCTGTATTATAGGAGTAACTAAAATGAATTTCAATCATGGCTTTGTAGTCATATTGTAAGTCAAAATCCTCATGAGTGACTATCACTGCATCATCTTATCTCATTGGCTGATAATCACGTTCCTTTGCAAAACCTCTTTTAAAAATTTTACATAATTTAATTACAGCAAACTAGAGGCAGATGCAGAAGCAGGCTGAGTTCCTGTGAGTAGCTAATCTTTTCTACGGAGGAGTTCCAAACACCATGGTGACAATCCTCTGTGTCCTGACTTTATAGTTTCCTGACAACCTGCTTTACCTTGCTGATGGGTAAACTTTTCTCCTTGCTTTGCATTAGGGTCTTTACTTTGTGATTTATAGACTACTAATTAGATTAATAAAAGTGATTTTTCTGCATTTTTGCATACTGAATTCAAGTTTAGTTCAGTATAGTTTCAATTGTCCTTTTAATTTCTCTCTCTCTGTGTCTCTCTCTCTGTGATAACTTTCTCCCTAGGTAGTCCTAGCTGGCCTAGAACTCACAAATATCCACCTGCTTCTTCTGGAATAGAGAGAGTAAAGGTGTGCACCTCTATACCTTTTTTATTTTATGAAACATAAAAATTTGATATCCATGTGACTTGATGCAGAATATGTGGAATTGGGGAGCAAATTACCAATCTGGGATCTGACTCCTCATTTAGTTCATCTATGACACTGAGAAAGTTATTTAAATTTCTTCATAACAAGCCTAATACTATTAGAAACTCAAGGCCAGTGTTAGGAAATGCACATGCACATGCCTGCGTCTATGTTGTGTCTATATTTACCTGTGTGCACAGTATTTGGAGCTTGCATTAGTAGCCCAGAGTGGTAGCTCTGAGCTGAGGCCAACTTGATGACTGAGGAGATAAGTTGGTAAGGGCAGGTCCTGTCAATCATTTTTCAAACATACTTTCACACTTATGCTAAATAAAGAACACAAACACCAACAAGGAGTGAGCTGGAAAGGAATTGTGACAGGTAGGATGTGTACTTGCCTACAGACCTCCACAAATTTGCCAGTGATTGGTATCTAAGAAGTATAGACAACCTGCTGCAGTTTATAAGAACACTGTTGCATAGTTTTGCTTTTCTGCTACAACTCAGACAGTTAAAAACCTTACCCTATATATAAATGACCTATTCTGTTTACATCACTTCAATTTAGAAAGCAAATGGGTATTTGTTAAAGCCAAGGCTGCAGATGTAGCTCAATGTAGGTTCTTTTATTCCTTGAGTTTGTAATCTTAGCAAGAAAGCAAGACTCACAGGTTAAGGAGTTTCCACACTGCTACAGAGTTGTATAGATTCTTAGCTGGATGATTGACATGGGAACTTACAGATGAACTCCGTGGAGAAATACATAAATGGGGCTTGAATTAAGTGAAAAGTTCTAGAAGAAGTCACATGACTTGAGCTTGTTCTTAACTTTTGTTTTAAGGTTAAGGTATAGAAGGCAACTTCTGATATCAAATGATTTGAACTGTGATTTCTTATCACACAGGGATTCATTAAATTATATTTTACTTGTTCTAATTTTTCTCATAGTTGCAGGGTTATTCATTTTTAATGACCAATTTTCTGCCTGTGACATCAAAGGGAGATACTCAAGCAATGTTACCTTGCTTCGAAGCCAAGCACCTTCTTCTCACTGATAAGCCACACAGCTTCTCATTTGGAAAACTTCATGCACACACAGGGATCTTAGTGGTTGCAAGGTACAAAAATTCCTTCAATTTAAATTATCTTCACACTGAGAACTAAACTTTAAATGTCTTAATGAAGAAAAACCCAGGTGACTGCCCAGTCTCTTCCAAGGATATGTCTGCCTTCAAATGCTCTCTTCCCATTTACATGTGTAATTTTTCCTCAGCAGAAACCCATGACTTTTGCCGGAGGAAGGAAATAATGAAAGACTTTTGTAAAGCACACTTCTGTCTCTGAAGGTTTACAGTTAAAAATTAATACTATAAGAGGGACCGAGTCTAAGTAAGAAAAAATGTTTTTGAGTCTCAGTAAAATTAAAATGCATGCCAGATATTTCTGGAGGGATTTTATGCAACAATGTCAGGAGGGAAATTAGGACCGTAACATACACACACACGTATACACACACACGTATACACACCTTTATGGATGAAATGGCAAAGGGATCATTGAAGCTGAGTGAGGAACCTGTCAAACCCATCTGTCCTGATTGGCTTTCATTTTAAATGCAGTTGGTTCTCCGCTACTGTACCCAGGGAATGCACACTCTGTGTGTCACAGAACCAAAATTAAATCTCTGTTCTCATAGTTGAATGATTCCTCTCCAATCCAGGCTGGATACCCAGGGAAGATTGAAGGGAAACTGAATTAAATATTAAATACTGTTTAAAAAAAACTTAAGTCCAGACTGAGAGTGGTTGCATCTATCCCAGTTGAGAATCACAATAAGAAGGATGCTCGATGCACTGCAGAGTGAGCCGAGACTCTTGTGTGGCCAGGGTTTATGGGGTGGTTTGGAGACTTTGGAGGACTTCTGAAAGACAGGAAGTTAATGGGATTCTATTTATATTAGTTTCCTAGGGCTGCCACAACCAATTACCACACACTTGGTGACTTTAAAGAGCTGAAATGCATCCCCACACAGTTCTGGAGGCCAGATGTCCAAAGCCAAGGTGTTGGCAGGGCTGTGTTCCCTTCACAGGCTACAGGGAGAATCTCTCCTTGTTTCTTCTAGCTTCTGGAGGCTGCAGGTGTTTTTTGGCTGTGGATGAATAATCCTGATTTCTGCATCCAACCTCACATGTAAAAGGGTTTCTTACCTTATTTGACCACACCTGAAATCACCCTTTCTTTATCTTACAAAGATGCTAGCTGTTGTTTTAGAATTAGGGGACCTAAATCCAAGATAGTCTCCTGTTGAGATTCTTCACTGAACTTTGCTTATCAAGACCACACTTACTAGGCAGGCCATGTTTATAGTTGCCAGGGGTAAATGTTGACCTTCCTTTTTGTTTTGTTTTGGACTCTCTCTGAACAGCTATTACAGGATGATATGCATCAAACAGAACCTGACACGATACCCATCCCATTAAGGGCATCACAGTGCTGATAGAGTCAGGAGCGTTGAGAATTCAAGGTAGGCCTGGCCTGCATGAGACCATGCATGTCTGGAAAACAAAACAAAATAAAGCAAAAAGCAAACAAACAAAAAAAAACAACCAAAAATAAATAAATAAAATGAACCAACTGTCAAAAATGTCTGGAAGAGGGAACCTAGGAGTGAAAGCTGGGTACTATTCCAGTGTTGAGTACAACAACAGACCTCTGTAACCCCAGGACTCTGGAGACAGAAGCAGAATGATATAACTTACAGAGTTTCTTCAGTGTATGTGAAGAGGTTAGAATAAGCATTGGAAAGAAACAGCACTAAAGGAAATAAATGAAGATGGATGAATAGTTTTACCCCTCTTTAATCTCCTGAGTCTTCCTTTGGCAACAGGAGCTGTAACTCTTTCTCTTCTTGGTAGGTTACATCAGAAGTGATATCAACATTCATTCTGAAGAGGGGTAGTCCTTAACATTACCCCCATTCAAGATCTTAGGAGACATCCGCTGCTTGCCTTCTGTCTCTCTCTATGTGGTGTAGATATGCTGGTTTGCCAAGAGAGATTAGAGCTTGCCTGACTGTCTCCTCAGGGGAACGATCTCTCTAGATGGATGCCAGAAACAATTCTGTCTGAGCTGTGTGTGTTCACCAACAAGGCCCTTACATTCAAATAGAAAAAAATGGACAAAGCATCATCAGACAGAACAGAGAAGCCAATGATGTCAAAGAGAGTGGACCAAAAAAAAAAAAAAAAAAAAAAAAAAAAAGGTTCTAATCATTCAAGATAGTTAGGATAATTCATGTTACCCTTACATAACAATCACATTGTTCTGAATAATGAATGAAGCTGTTAAGGTTAAGATAAAACAAACAATAACAACAAACCAATTCACAGCCTCCAGGAAGATATGGAAACTTACCACCTCAGTTTCTTCACCCATGAATCCGGATTGGGTTTTAGAGCATGAAATGGATCCATAGATGAAAAAATACTTAGAAACTAAGTGATAGTTTTGTTTTAGTGAAGAACAAACTCGGGTTTAAATAAAAACAGAAAATGATTCTGCTGTTATTCATATCACCTGGATTCCAACCCAGAGATAAGTGCCAGTGTCTTCAACAGCAGAAACTATTTTAGAAATAGTTGCTAAGCAAGAAAGGGAAACACGTTTAAGGAAAAACGGGAATGGTAAAATGTGTCCTAGGCTTAAAGGAGGGTAACCAGTAAGAAACAGTTGCAAGTGAGTCTTACAGTGCCTGCCTTCCAGATGGTGGTGTAACCGCAGCGGTAGACAAACCTATATAGCTCAGACCTATCTGACCCAGTCTCTAGGCAAGCAGGTGTTCTTTGGCGGTGCAGGCTCCCTGAAGCTGCAGGTGTGGAAATACGTGGCATGTTAAAGATGGCAAAACAAGTGTGTGGTGTCCTCTTCGGGAGAGCGGAGGGAATGGGTGAGCAGCCTGCACTGGGACTGGCACGGTGTAGAGGGAGGACAGCTCTGCGTCTAAGGCAGGAATCAACACCCATGTCTGCACACCTGCCCTGCTGACCTGCTCTAGTAGTAGGAGCCAGCTGGGAAGGTCTCTTCTCCTGCAATGTCATGCCAGCGCCCTCTACCGGTAATGTAGAACAGTGCAGAGTTGCAGACAACAGCTTAAAGGAATCTCATCCATTTTCAAGGAAAAGATACTGAGGTAGGGAACTGGTGGTAAAGTACAAGAAAGCATCTGCAAAACCGTATTTTTGTGGCAAATCATCTATTTCTGTTTCATGGAGTACTCAATGAAAATATTAATAAATCGCCTTATCGTGATTGGACTACTGGCATGTTTGTTAACAGTATAGTGCCAGGTGCCCACTAAGCAGGCTAACTGAAAGAGTCTATTACATGTTTACTGTATCTTTTGGGTTAAGTACTTTTAATATTCCCTATGAGGACAGTATGACCCACATAATTTATTGACTATCTATTTTGCTTACATTCATAGCCACGGTCTTTACAGTTAAGTAGGGAGAGAAAAGGTCTTCTTCAAGGAGTATAAGGATAATTTTCAGAAAATTTCATCCTGCATAAGGATTCCTATAGAACTCAAACATTGGACAGAGGGCAATTGTTGGGACAACGAATCAAAGTGACATGGTTAAAACGTAGTGCTTACTTATATTTTCTTTTCCTTTGAAAAGTGGGAAAACACCACCATTGAATATCTCAACCAATACAGAGATGACAATTGAGTCCAGTGCCTTCTAAGATAGGATTAGTATGTTGCTTCTTTGTTGTTCCACAGGGGGAGAAAAGCCTACCTTTGTTTCAGAGTAGTTACTAAATTCTTACCTTTACTATTGCAATTGTCTGATGTAGAACTTACATTAAAATTGCTTTTAATATAAAATAAATATATCATGGAGCTAGAGCAGAGTAGGTGTTGGTGAAGTCTTTGTTCCATAGGCTGATAGATCATATTTAAGAACACCCTGAGGATAAGAATTGATAGAATAAAGAAACTCCTTCCAAAGGGAATACAAACTTCTTTTGCTGCCTAAGGAGACCCCTAACACATGACAGCCTCATGTTCCAGTGTCACCTCTATGCTGTCCCTGTCCAGCAATGGGTATCATGGAAAGTTTAACTCTTCCATAAAGGGAGCTGGGAGCTGGAGGACTCAGATTGAGTTCATGAAGAGATGACCCCATTTAAGAATGAACAGTTAGAACACTTATCCCCATGGTGCAGGCAATCTTTTGGGAGAAACTATGTTTAAGCATAATGCCTTTTGCTATGAAAATCAAGATGATTAACTGAGGCCAGCTATTTCATTGTAAATGAAAATCAACATGCACATAGATTTTTAGCACACATGTTTACCTCCCAATATCTCAATCAATAAAAATCTAACACTTTTTCAGTAACATCATTTAAAACTCAATGAAATGGATTTATGTAACAATATTTTATGTTTCCAACAGCACAATGTTTCATACACAATTGAAATAAAGCTGTAACTAGTTCTGAAAACAATGGGCATTTCAAAATAAGTGATTGATATTTGGATTTGAAATGATGTCTTGGTTTTCTACTAAAGTAGACTTGGATTTACTTCATACTTTGAGAAAGTTGTCTAAAATGATTACTGGCATCAAAAGGCTGTGCTGTTTTCCTTCTCTGCCTGGCACCCTTGGTTCTCCTGGTGGTTCCTGATTGTATGACCATATTCAACTCCTAAGCCCAAGTAGCTCTATCTGAAATGTAAAATATCACATTTCTGAGACTTGTGTAAAGATAGAGCTGGAATCATATGGGCAGGGATCTATGAATTTGGAAACAATAGTCTAATTGCTCCCAGAAGCCTTGCCACCTGCATTTTCAGAAACAAAGTTCACTCCTTGGAAAATTATACATACACTAACTAACTGCACATACTGGGTGTTTGTGACTGACTGATCCCCATACTCGGTGTTCTGGGCTACCAATGCCTCTGAACTACTTTGAACAACAGACAGTTCTGAGTCTATTTGAAGATGGAGACTTGGAATCAGAAGAGCATGAGGGTAGAGCAGTCACTAAGCAGCTATTTGGCATTTTGGCAACTCCCTGAAGGCAAATTCTGTTTCTATATTAGCAAGAGTGATGTATGAAGAGAAGAGAGCGTGTAGAGTTATCCTCCAAACTCCACTAACAACACACTATGCCATGATTACCCCACACCCACACACAAATAAAACAGGAACTTGACTAACTTGGCAAATTCCAATTCAGATTTTTATGAATATTTGGTGTATCCTGCTTTGTAGATGCATGGGTCTTCTGTATCCAGTTTACTGTTTAATTTCAGTTTTTCTCTTGCAAAAGTCTGTCACGATCTAAACAGTATTACTTGATTAACAGTTGATTATATAAAACACATGAAAGAAACCTCTAATCTAAGGTAAAATAATTTTATGTAGTTGAGTCACTAAACAATATTAGCAAAAAGCTTTTAAGTTTAATTCTCTTTATTGTGTGCTAGTAAAATGTTTACTTGGGGAAAGAAAACAAGTCTGCTTGAATAAATTAGTTATTTTTTAAAACCAAGCCAGTAAACTACAAGCAAAAATGTCCTTTGAAAATCACAATTACCTTGGTTGAAATCCTTTTTACAAGTGTTAGTTCATAATTCATGATTGTCTATGCTGATATATAACGTCTTAAAATTATTGTCAGATTATACCTCAACTTCCTTCTACAGCATCAGAAAAAAATGATGTAATGGTGCAAATTCTTGGGGCTTAAAATATGCTTTATGATTTTAAATTTTACTTTTAAATTTTGAGTCTTGGATTTTTCTTGTTTCCAAGTAATACCTACAGGAAGCATGTATTAACCCTTGCCTCTTTCTAAACATATGATGGAAGTCATTCCAGCTGGTTGTTCCATTCACTCTCTAGTGGTCAAGAGCCTAGGATCACTGAAGCTGTGGCTGACTGAGGCATATATTTATTAGCTGAAATGTGGAACAAGGTTAAATTGGAAATTGCAGTCTAAAATATTCTATGTTGGATCATAAAGAGATTAGAGGTAGGAAAGAACACAGTGTAAAAGCTTGTGTTTTACAGGGAGCTGGGGCTCTGACAGCTCTGTAATTTATCAGTTCATAATCAAAGCAAGCAATACAAATCCATTTTTGAAGCATTAATACACCTTAGATTCTTTTAAAATAAAAGGCCCAATTCCTTAAAGAAGTCAGTTGCATTAAAATTCTGGTTACTAGGCATGCTGTAATAAAAGCAAACTATACTTATAAATTGGGACTTAGTTTGGCTTTGTCTGAGCCCTGTTGCTTGTCTGTCCTTACCAGTATATAGGAGCTTCTGCTGGCTTCTGCTATTATCATGTTCCTATATTTGGTGGCTAGTAGTTTTCTTTGGTACAAGCAACACACTCTAACATGAACCAAAGATTATGGGTGTCCATGGACTATGATTAGAGTACGGTGTTACACAATCGATGCATCACAGGTTAAAACGGGATCAGAGTGCCTCTTCAAAGGTAAGTTCTTAGAGTCATCTGAGGCAAGCGACCTGCGTGCCCAGACCCAATTTGTCTGCGGCGGGTTCCGAACACCAAACACCAAGAGGAAGCCCGGCCTTCATCTGCCAGCACAGGTAGGCCAGGGGCTGTTTCTGGCTCCTGTTCGTCATCACTGCTCCTGTTCGTCATCACTGACACAAGTGACCTGCATGCCGGACTGAGATTGGCAGCGGGACCTACACCGCGAGGCCTGGTGACAGCTCTGCCTCCAACTGCCAGCACGGCAGGACCAGGTACACCCAAACACTGCCGACACCCGGGTAACAGTTTCACCTCCATCCACAAGAAGAGGACTGACATCAGAGTATTGGATCTGTTTGCATCTACCAGAAGGGAACCGTGGTCCCACACCAACCAGGAGAACAAGAAACACTTGCTACACCCAACAGAAGAAAGGATGAGAAGAGGACAAGGTAAAAGCACATCCAACAACAGAAAATTCAATATGACACCACCGGAGACTAGGAACCATACACCAGTAAGACCTCAACATCACGATGCAGATGAACCAGAAGAGAATGTCCTTAAAAACATCTTTAGGAAAATGATAGAGGACCTCAAAGAGGACATGGGAAAATCCCTTGAAGAAATTGAAGAAAAAACAAACCAAAATATACACGATATCAACAAATCTCTCAAGGAAACAGTTCAAGACCTCAAAACTGAAATAGAGACAATAAAGAAAGCACAATCTGAGGGAATGCTGGAAATAGAAAAGCTGGGTAAACGATCAGGAATACAAGTGATGTAAGAGAGAATCTCAGGAATTGAAGACATACTAACAGAAATAGATAGATTCATCAACCAAAGAAAATCTTAAGTCCAACAAATCCCTAGCACAAAATATCCAGGAAATATGGGATACCGTGAAAAGACCAAACCTAAGAATAATAGGTATAGAAGAAGGTGAAGAAATCCAACTCAAAGGCACAGAAAACATATTCAACAAAATCATAGAAAAAAACTTTCCCAACCCAAAGAAAGACATACCAATGAAAATACAAGAAGCCTACAGAACACCAAATAGACTGAACCAAAAAAAGGTCACCTCGCTACATAATAATCAAAACATCAAACATACACAACAAAGAGAAAATATTGAGAGCAGCAAAGGAAAAAGGTCAAGTAACCAATAAAGGCAAACCTATCAGAATCACACCTGACTTTTCTTTGGAAAATCTGAAAGCCAAAAGGTCCTGGATAGATATTCTACCTATACTAAGAGACCATGGATGCCAGGCCAGACTACTATACCCAGCAAAGCTTTCAATCATTATAGATAGAGAAAACAAGATATCCCGTGACAAAACAAGATTCAAACAATACATATCCACCAATCCAGCCCTACAGAAAGTACTGGAAGGTAACTGCAACCCAAGGAAGTTAGCTACAACCAGAAAAACATAGGCAATAGATAATCCCAATTTACCACCAGTCAAAAGAAAAAAGGGATAGAATACCACACATAATCTCGACACAATCACCAAATCAAAACCAAACAAGAATGAACAATAATCAATGGTCATTAATATCCATCAACATTAATTGTCTTAACTCCCCTATAAAAAGACACAGATTAGCAGAATGGATAAGAAGTCAGAATCCTTCCTTCTGCTGCCTACAAGAAACTCACCTCAACCTCAAAGGCAGACAGTACCTACGAATTAAAGGTTGGGGAAAGATCTTCCAATCAAAAGGACCCAAGAAACAAGCAGGAGTAGCAATCCTAATATCCAATAAATTGGACTTTAAACTAAAATCAGTCAAAAGAGATGAAGATGGTCACTTCCTACTCATCACAGGAGAAATCATAAGGATGAAGTCTCAATTCTGAACATTTATGTCCCAAATACAAAGGCATCCATGTTTGTAAAAGAAACATTACTAAAACTCAAATCACACATAAAACCGAACACACTTATAGTGGGAGATTTCACCACCCCACTCTCACCACTGGACAGGAATACCAGACAGAAACTTAACAAAGAAACAAAAGAACTAATAGAAGTTATGGTGCAATTGGACTTAACAGATATCTATAGGATATTCCACCGAAATGCAAAACAATTTACCTTCTTCTCAGTGCCACATGGAACCTTCTCTAAAATGGACCACCTACTTGGCAAAATAGCAAACCTCAACAAGTACAAAAATATTGAAATAACCCCCTGTGTCTTATCAGACCACCATGCTTTACAATTAGAATTCAGCAACAACAAGAACTACAGAAAACTTACAAACTCTAACACCCAATTGCACAATTCATGGGTCCAGAAAGAAATAAAAAAGAAATTCAAGATTTCCTATAATTCAATGAGAATGCGGACACAACATATCCAAACCTATGGGATACTATGAAAGCAGTGTTAACAGGAAAGTTCATAGCACTAAGTGCCCACATGAATAAACAGGAGAATAATCACACTTTAGAATTAACAGCACAACTGAATACTTTAGAAAACAAAGAAGCCAATACACCCTGGAGGAGCAGATGCCAGGAAATAATCAAATTGAGGGCTGAAATCAATAAAATGGAAACTAGGAGAACAATAAAAATAATCAATGTAAAAAAAGTTGGTTCTTTGAGAAAATCAACAAGATAGACAAACCTTTACCTAAACTTACCAAACAACAAAGAGTGAACATGCAAATTAATAAAATCAGGAATGAAAAGGGTGACATAACAACAGACACAGAGGAAATCCAGAGAATCAGCAGGTCATACTTTGAAAAACCTATATTCCTCAAAATTTGAAAATCTAAAGGAAATTTTCTGGACAGATTTCACTTTCCAAAATTAAATCAAGAACAGATAAGCAACTTAAATAGACCTATAACCTCTAATGAAATTGAAGCAGTCATTAGAAGTCTCCCAACCAAAAAAAGCCCAGGGCCAGATGGCTTCAGTGCAGAATTCTACCAGAAATTCAAAGTACAGCTAATACCAATTCTCCTCAAAGTATTCCACACAATAGAAGCAGAAGGGTCATTACCAAACTCTTTTTATGAGGCCACAATAACCTTGATACCCAAGCCACACAAAGACACAACTAAGAAAGAGAACTACAGACCAATATCCCTCATGAACATTGATGCAAAAGTTCTCAATAAAATATTGGCAAATCAAATCCAAGGATACATCAGAGAAATCATCCATCCCATTCAAGTAGGCTTTATCCCGGGGACGCAAGGATGGTTCAACATACGAAAATCCATCAATGTAATCCTCCATATAAACAGACTGAGAAAAAAAATCACATGATCATCTCACTAGATGCTGAAAACGCCTTTGACAAAATCCAACAGCCCTTCATGATAAAGGTCCTGGAGAAATCAGAGATAACAGGAACATAACTCAACATAATAAAAGCAATATACAGCAAGCCAACAGCCAACGTCAAACTAAATGGAGAGAAACTCAATGCAATTCCTCTAAAATCAGGTACAAGACAAGGCTGTGCACTCTCTCCATACCTCTTCAATATTGTCCTTGAAGTTCTAGCTAGAGCAATAAGACAACAAAAGGAGATCAAGATAATACAAAGGAAGAAGTCAAACTCTCACTATTTGCAGATGCTATTATAGTCTACATAAGTGACCCGAACAACTCAACCAGAGAACTCCGACAGCTGATAAACACCTTCAGCAAAGTGGCAGGATACAAGATTAACTCAAAAAAATCTGTAGCCCTACTATATACATATGACACATTGCTGGAGGAAGAAATCAGAGAAGCATCACCCTTTTCAATTGCCACAAACAACATAAAATACCTTGGAATAACACTAACCAAAAAAGTGAAAGATCTGTACTGTAAGAATTTTGAGTCTCTAAAGAAAGAAATTAAAGAAGATACCCGAAAATGGAAAGATCTCCCATGCTCTTGGAGAGGCAGGATCAACATTGTAAAAATGGCAATCTTGCCAAAAGCAATCTACGGATTCAATGCAATCCCCATCAAAATCCCAACACATTTATTCACAAACCTTAAAAGAACAATTCTCAACTTTATATGAAGAAACAAAAGACCCAGGATAGCCAAAACAACCATGTACAATAGAGGAACTTCTGGAGGCATCACCATCCCTAACTTTAAGCTCTATTACAGAGCTATAGTCCTAAAAACAGCTTGGTATTGGCACAAAAATAGACAGGTAGACCAATGGAATAGAGTTGAAAACCCTGAAATTAACCCACACACCTACGGACACCTGATTTTTGACAAACAAAATATATACGCTGGAACAAAGAGAACATCTTCAACAAATGGTGCTGGCATAACTGGATGCAAACATGTAGAAAACTACAGATAGACCCAAGCCTTTTGCCCTGCACAAAACTTAAGCCACACTGAACCTACTAGAAGATAAAGTGGGAAATACCCTTGAATTAATCAGTACAGGAGACTGCTTCCTGAACATAACACCAGTAGCACAGACACTGAGATCAACAATTAATGAATGGGACCTCCTGAAACTGAGAAGCTTCTGTAAGGCAAAGGACATAGTCAGCAAGACAAAACAACAGCCCACAAACTGGCAAAAGATATTCACCAACCCCACATCTGACAGAGGGCTGATCTCCAAAATATACAAAGAACTCAAGAAGCTATTCTCGAAAACACCAAACAATCCAATTAAAAAATGGGGTACAGAACTAAATAGACAATTCTCAATAGAAGAATCTAAAATGGCTGAAAGACACGTAAGAAAGTGTTCCACATCCTTAGCTATCAGGGAAATGCAAATCAATACAACTCTGAGATACCATCTTACTCTTGTCAGAATGGCTAAAATCAAAAACACCAATGACAGGTCATGTTGGAGAAGATGTGGAGAAAGGGGAACACTCCTCCACTGCCGTGGGAGTGCCGACTTGTACAGCCACTTTTGAAATCAATATGGCGACTCCTCAAGAAAATGGGAATGAGTCTACCTCAAGATCCAGCAATTCCACTCCTAGGAATGAAAAAGAAGCACATTCATATAACAAGGACATCTGTTCAATCATGTCCATAGCAGCATTATTTGTAATAGCCAGAAACTGGAAGCAGCCTAGATGCCCCTCAACCAAAGAATGGATAGAGAAAATGTGGTACATTTACACAATGGAGTACTTACTACTCAGCAGAAAAAAAAAGTGGAATCTTGCAATTTGCAGCAAAATAGATGGAACTCGAAGAAACCATTCTGAGTGAGGTAACCCAATTGCAAAAAGACAAACATGATATGTACTCACTCATATGTGGACCTGCTTTATGATACATAGTTGTGACTGTGCTTTATCAGAGCTGTTTTTAATGATATTGCTTATGAATGGTTTCCTTCCAGATGATGATTGAGAAGCTAATTAAAATACAAATGGTGCCAGGTATCACAAGTAACAGAACTGTACTGTTTAACTGCAATTTCATTTTTTTACTTTTTTTTTTTATAAATGGGGAGTGCTGGTTGTCTCTACAATTTTGTTCAAATGACTGCAGAACCTGGAAAAGCTGTTGCTGCTATTGATGCATAACATACTGCCATTATTTCTTCTTTTATATAAATATAAATATATATACATATTTAATTTGAATTTTTGGAAACTTTAGCTGTGCTGTCAACTTTGAAAAAAAGTATCCCAGTTTACCATTTTGAGTTGGCATTGTACAAAAATTAACAGCCATATTGGTCTAGAAATGTTGAACTTCATGTTTTGCCATTTGTACAGAGGTAATGCACTGTATTAAATATGTAAGGTCTTAAAAAGAAGAAGGGATTTTGAGAGCTCACCCCTTGTGAAGGGATGCTCTCTTGACCTGGGCACATGGGGAAGGGCCTAGACCTGGCCCAGGATGATGCGGTAGACTTTGGGGAGCCCCTTTTTAGGGCCTTACCCTGCCTGGGGAGTGGACGGTGGATGGCTAGGGGCAGGTGGGATGTTGGGGGGGAGGAGAGGGAGAGGGAGAGAGGGAAGGGATTGACATGTGAAGCAAGCTTGTTCCTAATTTGAACTAATAAAAAAACAAAAAACAAACAAACAAAAAAAAAAGGTAGGTGCTGCGGGGGCAGGCACTCCTGCAGGGAAGGAAGATATGATGAAAGACATGGTTTCAATCATCAAGTCCCTTGCTTACTCTAAGCCTTGGTTCTTTCCTTTGTAAAGGGGTTAATAACAGAACCCACCCCCCCAAAACACTTCTGAGCAGTGCATATCCAATACATATGACATGCTTAGTATTTACAGAATTGGCAAAGAAAAGAGGCTTCACTTCCTAACAGAGTCTGGCTTCCTCCTTTGCTCACTAGTGAATCTGGACAAGTTCTTAACTTTTCTCTGCTCTTATAGTCTCACCAGTGAAATAAAATGATGCTACAAACAGCGTGTTCATAGATTTATTCTGATAGCTAAATGGCTTAATGTTTTAAAGCACTCAGCATTAGCACAGACAGCTCTTAGTGCTAGCAAATGTTAGCTAATTAAATAACCATGTCACCAGCACACCAATACATGTTAAGATCATTATTATTTTTATAATTGTTCAAAACAAATGACAGTTTTGGTAAAATAAAATAAAGATCTTATTAAAGCACTGTGGCAATTATAAAACTAAATGAAATGTTATAGCAAACCAAGCTATGTCCTTAGCACAAAAGTTTTTTAAGCATATTAAGGTAGAAAAACACCTGCAATGTATTCATGGCACAAAATTATTCTCCTGTGCTGTGGAGGTTGGAAAGAAAATGACCCTCATAAGCTCAGAGGGGTAGCACTGTTCGGGAGCACGGCTTGGTAGAGGAAGTAGTCACTGAGCACAGGCTTTGTAGTTTCAGATACTCATTCACAAGGCCACAGGCTGCTCTTTCTTCTCTTGCATGAGGATGCAGATGTAGAACTCTCAGCCACCTTTCCAGGACCATGTCTGCCCCGGTGTGGCCACGTTTCCTGCCATGATGACAATGGACTAACCTCTGAAATGTATGTAAACAAGCCCCAACTAAATGTTTTCCTTTATAAGAGTTTCTGGGTTCACAGTGACCCTTCACAGTGATAAAAACCCTAACACATGTGCTGAGCTATGTGCTATGTGGTGGATTTTTTTTGTTGTTGTTGTTTTTTGTTTTGCAAGACAGTGTTTCTCTGTATCGCTTTGGGCAATATAGAACAGGCTGGCCTTGAATTCACAGAGCTCCCCCTGCCTCTGCCTCCAGAGTACTGGGATTAAATATGCCCACCACTAACATCCAGCTGTGTTGGATATTAACTTGTAGGATGAATGCTTTCACGTGTGAACAGGATATTCTATTCTATCTACCCAGAGGTCTATCAAACAGGAATTCTTATACTTTTTTCGTAGCATTTAAAAATGATCCTAAAAATAACAAGAATAAACTTAAGTTAAAAAAATACAAGACTGCTATGTAGAGAAATACAAAACCTTGGTGATAATAAAACATGTGAATGGCTTAAAATGACTCCTAATAAGTCATTTCTTTAACAATTTCACCAGTGTTAGACACCTTATTCATTGCATTAATAGTAATTCTTACTAATACTGTGAATATTTCTTTTTAAGCTTCTTGACCACTTTTCTTCATTGGCATTCATTTACTTTAGTTGGGCTGAATTAAATATCAAGAGCCTAGGGCTTGAGTATTATATTGCTGCCATAAAAATTGACAAAAATGTGATTACATAAAATTTTAGTCAGTTCAATACTTTATTGTTTGTTAGGTTACAAGCTTGACACATGGTACTCTCTAGTCTAAAATTAAGACACTAAGAGAGATGTGATCCTGAGGAGGCGCTGCAATACTTCAGGTCTCGTCCAGACCCTGGTCAATGGACCATTCTCCAGTCCCTGAAGTCCCAAATTTCTCACACTTTTCTCCCTGGCATTGGCTCCTCCATTTTGCCTTTGATGAGCTTTGTAGCAGCATTAAGCCCACACACTGACAGGATCCACTCACTACTGATGATAATCAGATCATTCATAGAGCTAACATTCCTGCCCCTTTAACACCCTTTGGCTACATAACCAAGCCTATTCATAGTTTCTAAAAGGATACTGATATCCTCAGGAAGGCTATTAGTCTGTTCCTCATAGCAAAATCTACAGTCACACAAGAACTATTGTCTGAGTCATTAGAAGATCACTATATGAATAAAGTAACAAATAAAATTGACTTAAAATACTGCTGAGCAAGTAATGATGATTGGCTTACATCATATAAATTTAATCAGATAATGAAAAACTCATTCTCATCATCATTGCCACACCTTGAAGAAACTTTGACTTCAAAAATTTGAAGCTTTAGGAATGGTAGTTTGAGGGCTGATTTTCGTGTGGCATCAAGGTAGTTTTGAATTTCTTATCGTTTCAAATAAGAAAACCGTCAAACACAAAAATGTTATCATTTTCTGTGACTGCAATCTTTAGAGGTGGCATCAAAGACTCCTGCAAAGACATACTAATGGCACCATATATAATACATCATTCATGAAGAATTTCCATGTTTCATCTAATATTTTATGTGTATTATAATATCCTGGGCTGCCTAGAATATACTATCATGTTTTAAATTATACTAAAATGACAAACAGGCTTTATAAAATAAAGTTTGAATATCGTAGAATAAATATGGCAAGTGGTAACTGCTTCGATATTCTTTAGACATTTGAATTTCAAAGCATTATTTCTAGTTAGCTTTTGAACTTCTGTTTTTTTTCTGAATGAAAAGCTAAGGAAAATTTATCAACACCACTGAGGAATAAACTCTGACTCTGCAAGTCCAGGAGATGGAAAACATTAGGGCATCTATGGATTTTCATTTAGGCCATTACTGTTGCAGACTGACTAACAGCAGCCAGACAATCACAAAAAATCACGGAAAAGATTCAAAGCTTTTAGGTACAATTCCATCTGTTTGCTAATGGCCAGACTAGCTTATAATGCATTAGTCTCTTTAGAGCTATAATCAATACTTTAGAAACTTTCAGCTCTCATAAGCCATGATGTAACAAACTGGCTCTATTAGTTTCTATGTGGTATTCTTCTATTCAAGCAAACACTCTGCCTTCCTGACTCCTTTGGGTTTGTAAACAACAGCAACAACCAAACAAACAAAATAAAACCAGAACAGAAGAATGGATGCTCAAGAAACAGGAAGCAGTGTTCTTTTAAACCATGGTCTGGGTCTGTGGATATACTCAGTCTTCCTCTTGAGAAGGCTGATGCTTGATTTTGGCGTTGAAAGCAACTTCTCAGTGTCACATGACATGATCATCCTTCTCAAAAATTGTTGCTAAAACCTGCTGGGAAATCTGGTTTTCCAAGAGTGGGTAGGAATTTTCCTGATGGTGTAATAAACCTTCATGGCTTCCCACAGACTAGATGGGTACAACCTTGCCTATTTCCAAGTGGATCTCTATTCCCATTAGTTCAGCTATGCATGCTTTTTTTAAAAACATTAAAAACATGCTCAGGCAGTTTTTAATGCTCTGATTATACAAATGAGTGTAATTATTGAAATTGCTGTGAGTGGAAATTAATTTGATAATAAAACTATGTTGAAAGTTTTGGAGAGTCAATCAAAATTTTAGTCACTAAAATATGTTAGATTAGAACTGGGTGACACACTCCTAAAAGGGTAAAATCAGTGCCAATATTGCTTTGCAGACATTTTAAATTAATCTGATGGAAAATATAAGTGTTGTGTAAAGACAAAAATAAAGTAAAACTTCAATCAGCCAATGTTTTGACAAATGAAAGTTCATTTCTGCATACTTTGAGATCAATGTAAATATGTGTTCTCATAGTTTCACTGTCTGTATTCAATCCAGGTTTCTCAAACTATGGTCTTAATTTATGATAAAGATTATTTCATTCAAATTTATTAGCCCTTCCTTTCTGTAGTAACCTTTTTTTCAAAGCACTAAAAGCATTGCCTCATTACTCTCTAAAATATAAAAAAGTATGTATTTGATAATATTATCTAAGGGGAAAGAAGTTGAGTCATGAAAGGAGTTGGTTCCCACTTTCATGAGCCTTGACAAAGAACACCCAGAATCAGTTCCTTCATCCTAACAAACAGAATTTTCAAAAAGTAGCTTAGTGTGTTGACACACACCTGCAATCTCAGTGGTTGGCAACGGTCAGAAGCGTTAGGAATTCAGGGTCATTCTTGGTTCTATAGTGAATTGTGGTCTTGAAGATATTAAATAAGCAAAAGCATAAAGCCACTAACTAGAAATGACTGCCCTGTCCTTAAGAGGATGGACATGCCCTGTTCAAGACATCTCACACTACAAGACCTTACTTGTCTCTGATGCCTATTATGCTTGAATTACTGTTTATGTAACCTGGCATGGAAAGCAAAATTCCAATTAATTTGAAAATGCCTTTATCATGTGTAGATCCAGTATCTTTTACAAGTCTTATAAAATAAAGAAATGTGTTTCAGCACCCTGAGAAATATTGATTCTCTTGTTTATGAGTAGATTAATGAATACTATTAAAAGTGTCATACCTTCATGCCTACATATTAATGTTTATTTGAAGAGTATGAATATATTCACTTGAATATATATATATATATATATATGTGATATATATATATATATATATATGATAAGGAAATTATTTTGAACTTGATGTGAATCAAATTAGGCCTCCATGTAATAGTGGTAGCCTTACTTTAGAAAAATGTGCATGTGAAACTCTCAGCTAAGTCTATTTAGTATCTGAATTTTTGCTAGACTAACTGTTGAGTTCTTATAATATCTGCAGTTGTGCAATGTATTATGTAAGACACTGGTGAGAAACTAGAGAGACTCACATGTGTCTGAGAGGAATGGGCAAAGCCTCTGACCCCATTGGGCACTTGTTGCTGTGGTTATTGTTTAATTACAAAATAGGGTTAATTTCTCACAAAACGTCTGACCAACAAACAACTGGAGAGCATCCCACTGTTTACAAGTTGCACACCATATCACATTTAAGATCCTCTTTCCTTTTGAATATTTGAAGTTTGCTTTAGCTCTTGCAAGAAATGACAATATAAATATAAATATAAATAAAGTTCACTTTCTTGAACTCATAGAAAATGTCACAAATCTAGAGTAACATCTTTATAGTCAATTTGAGTATAGGATTTGATATCTACACTTTCAGTGGTCACTGCATGACTGGAGGTCTATGCTGCTGTGGCCCCAAAAGATAATTTAGACTCATGGTTTTATACAGACCCGTACAACCCACTCACTACATTGTGACTGACATTTGTTATCCTACCCCAGATTTAGACTCCATCTGGTGGACCTCACTGCTTTTATAACCTACTTTTTTGAGGTTGTAACACAGACTGAAGAGCAGCAGCTCTCTAGGAACGTGGCCCCCCCACACCCAGATCTCTACTAGTATCTTGGGACTGCTAATACATCCTGTCTCACTGACTGAACAACTTGTGGATTTTTGCCCATTCCTTCTTCAGCAGATAGAAAACATTGTTGGATTGTTAGCCCTTAAGTTCATTCTAAGTAATAAGTGACACAAACGTACATGGTGTGTGTGTGTGTGTGTGTGTGTGTGTGTGTGTGTGTGTGTGGTGTTTATGTACTCACTCTATCAGTTCTATTCCTTTAGAGAATCCTGAGTAAATACAACAATACCTCCAATATGTCTGGATACATTCACGGGTCAAAACCTGAGAATTCATAGGGTATAATAAATGAACAGACATAAGATCATATGGAATAGGCAAAATAATGAATTTTTTAAGAATTAGAAATATAAAAAACACCATATTCTGTAAATGAGATCCTTTCACAAGTATTTGTTTCTAAGTACCAAAATGTTTAGCAGTTGGGAATGAAAGACGGTGTGTGGTTCATTGTACCAAGTGGCACACTACTCTAAGGTGTGCTTCCCATAGGTAAGTCTGATAACAAAGAAGTTAATTTTATTTTGACTGACTTTCCCATTCTACTTTGCTTTCGGTAAAATGATAAGTACTCCATATCTGTTAAAAAAAACAGATCACTATGTACTATTGAGCATTAGATTTTAATGGCATAGTGTATGTATATTCATAGTTCCTTTGCACGATAAGAGGAAACACATTAACGAAGTCATTTGCAACATAAATGTACTCCATACTAGTTAAATTAAAAAGAGAACCATATTTAAATAACAGTAAAAATTGATGTTGCTATAGCTCTTTTTATGCTTAGGCATAGATTGATTTCTTTCTAAAACTATTAGTTATAGTGTTTAGAGAGAAAACTCAAAACAAAGCAAACATTACTTTTCTTTGTGTGTGAGGGAGCTGTCCTTGTAAGCAGCATTCAACATAATGAAAGATGATCATATTTTATTTTACACAAGAAACTGACATGGACGCATCAACTCTAAAACCTAGAAGATAGTATAGACTTCATAGATCAAGCACATAATGAGACAGGAGCAAATTGTTCAAGAATCCTTTCAATATTACTGGCTACATGCCAAGTGTAAGAATTCAAGAAACTGCTAGAAAAATTATATTGACTGGTTCCTGCCCATCTTCATACTGAAGTGGGAGAATTTGTATTTAATGATCTTTTATTATTTCTTGCGCAGTGAAATGTTGACTAATGAATTGATCGTCAGCAAACTCTCAAGCTTCAAAGTATCATTTATAGCCAAATTCCATACTGGGGGTGGAAGTCACAATGGCCCATCATGCAATGACCCTGAATCCATTGTTTAAAGCAGAAACTCAGAGGACAGCATGTATCTTCAGACTCGGAGACAGCACGACATGAACAGGGAAGCAGCAACAGAAGAAAGGGGAGCTAAGAAGAATGCAGCTCGCAGCTTCCTTGCAAAAGGGCAGCACAAGAGAAAACAGGACCCAACCTACAGGATAGTTTTACCTGGAAATGGCATGAGTTAGCTAGAGGGAGGAAGTCTGCTTCTGATTGGTCTATTGTTCGTTGAAAATGTTCCCCGGGCTGCCTTAGAAAAACCTGTAAAAGTTGATAGAACCAGGGTTGGATATGGAGGGTTCCACCCTAATCTCAATTGGAAAAGTTGTGAGATATGTGTAACATTAAAGTGTGTATTGCAATATCCACTGCAGAGAGCCTCTGAGGGAGGCCCCCGCTGCAGGCCTAATGATGAACGGTTTCTAATATTCACATTTTCTGCCTTCCTGTTGTCATTGCATTGGGGTTTTCTCTCTGTCTCTTTTCCTTGTTAAATCTAAAATTCTTTGAGTTTCTTTAAAGGAATGGTGCTAAGGTTGTCACTTTCCTCTACTTATTTACACATTAAGGCTGTCCATGACAGGAGAAGTCAGCCACCAACAGTGGACCTTGGTCTTCTGGTGCCAAACAGGAGCTAAGGGCAGAAGTCCACAGTTCTTGGAGAAAAATGTCCAATGGACCAAGACGTCCCTGCTACTAACATGCCTTTTGAACTAATCCCCTGCTGCTCAAACATGAAATCAGTTGCACCAGACGGGAGACCTGTTGACTGACTTCACAGCTCCAGGATCACTGGGAGCCCATAGAGGCTTTGGTCACGCGCAGTGTGTCTGCATGTGGCAAGAGAATATCAATATTTATTTGCGCATTTGTTTTATCTATTTTTCTATTACTCTACTGGTAAACAATAACACTATCCTACACTGTGATCTAAGAGTCAGTAGCAGTATGTTTTTGCTTTATAAGTCTTGAACTGTTGATCCTACAAAAAAATGTACATCAGACAAAACTTTAGTAAAAGAGACTTGTATCTATGCTTTCCAATTTTATAGTATTTAGGGGTTTGAGCCACTTTCTTTCAATTTAAAGTATTCATGTAAACAGATAAACCTAAATTGAGAAAAGCATCTTTATTGAATTCATAAATAATAAATCCTTAATACTACCTATGTAAATAGGTATAAGTTCACATAATGTTGTTTTTCTTTTTTTTTAATTTTTTTCTGGTTTCAAGGAGGACTCAAAAATAACCAGTTCTGAAATAAAATATCTAAGCTTCTCTTGATCTCATTTTGGAAGGTGTAGACACTGACTTTAAAGAATAGGAGCTATAGTGGCAATTATTACAATTTACTTATGGAATTAACAATTTATCCAGGTTAAAGTATGCTTTCACTATTGGAAAAAATTGTCCTGGACCATCTCTCTCTCTCTCTCTCTCTCTCTCTCTCTCTCTCTCTCTCTCTCTCTCTCTCTGTGTGTGTGTGTGTGGTGTGTGTGTGTGTGTGTGTGTGTGTATGTGTGCGTGTAAGTATAATACTAGCAGATTACATAAGAGGACACTGAATCTCTAAGGGCTAGAGTTACAGAATTTTTAAGCAGCCTAATGTTGGTGAAGAGAAATGAACTTGAGTATATACTGTTAACTTCTGGTCCATCTCTCCAGCCCCCAGCTACCTGCTTCTTGGTGATGAAAACAAATCTTCCCTCAGCACCATTGGTATTCTGTTTTCTTAGGTATTAAACTTCTCAACCTGATTGTGACTCTTCCTCTCTGGCTCTAAAATACAACTCTATATTCTCCTTCTGTTCTACTCACTAAACACAAAGGGACCCTTCCTGCGACAGCGGAGACTATGGAGGCTTCCAGGCTGCTGGCATGCCTCCCTTCTTCACGTAGAGAAGCCCAAAAGACACCAGGTGATGCTTTCATTAATAAATAAGCATTGGATACTGATTTGGGCATGGATTTCTGACGTTTCCCTGAGCAGGAGATGCCTGAGATGATTCACAATCACTCCTGGAAGCTCATAGGGAAGGAATTATGATTTAGGCATCCTTGTTCATGGCACTCATCTCTGATACAGTAGGTGCCTGGTTAGTGTTTGAGCTGATGGGGAGTAGAGTAAATATGGAATTGTGACAACTGAAAGTAGTTACCTTGGCTTATGTTTTGACTGTAGTTGCTGAAGGATTTTAAAAATGGGTTCAGAAATATGTCAGGGGCTCTGACATCACTGTACACAGTAGCCTTGTTGTCTTATAACATAGACAGTTTCCAGTTACAGGAAGTTCTCATCTGATCCACTCTTCCTAGTGCCCATGTGGGTTTCATATGCAACATTTGATCTTGCAAGCAGATCTTGTGATGTTGTGTCTCCATACTTCTTATTACAGATTTGAATGTTAAATTTGAATGCTAGATAATAACAAATATTAAGCATTCTAACAATCCACAAAGATTTATTCCCACTGAATAATGGAGCTATATTGAGAGACTTAATACTGTACTCATATTCCTATAGCAAAACTACATATTTAACCCATCAATATTACATGTGAGCATCTCATATGCCCTCCTATGATCCCATGATACTTAGTTTTCTTTATAGACACACACAATGTGGCAAACATAAACAGACACCCAGAATATTCATTCCTGTCCACTGTCAGTCACTACAGGGGTGAAAATATCCTAGACTTGCTGTCTTCTCCTTCTCTGATTGTTATTGTATCCTCTAAACTGTTTAGGTAGGAATATTCTTATGCATTCACTTTGGTCAAAATGATCATCTAATTGAGAAACCATACAGATAAAACTAAGACTCACAACATACATGAAGAACCAGGAATTAATTTTGAAGTACAATTAAGATAACAGGTATAATGTAGCTACAAACTATCTGAAATATGATGGGCAAGAAAATAAAGTAAAAAATGTCTAACAATTCTTTTCTTGGCAGATAAATTCTCAGAGGCTGATATATATATATATATATATATATATATATATATATATATGTGTGTGTGTGTGTTGTGTGTGTGTGTGTGTGTGTGTGTGTATTATACACAATAATATATATCACTATATATTATATATATAGCTGTAAAAGTCAGCTGATTATCAGTTATAGAAAGGAACAAAATTAGAAGAAAGCTCATGGTTGAATTTTGAGATGTCAGCGAGAAAAGATTTCCCATGAAAGCATTCTTAAAAGCGTCTTCTGAAATAGTAATTCCACCAAGTCTTTAACTCCGAAATCAAGCCCTACAATATAAGTAACAAGAAACAGAATCATAAGGTTTTATTTATACAACTCTCTCTCTCTCTCTCTCTCTCTCTCTCTCTTCTCTCTCTCTGTGTGTGTGTGTGTGTGTGTGTGTGTGTGTGTGTGCGTGTGTGTGTAACAATAACAAAGAAAAGGAGACCAGAAATTTTAGAGGGCATGGGAGGCATAGAGTAAAGGAAAGCGAAAGGAGAGAATGAAGTAGTTCATATTTCAAATGAAATATAAAAAGAAAAGGATTCCCACTGAACAAACTTTGGTAAATCCGTGTGTATTCACTTATGGCAACACAGTGTGCCTGAGAAGAGCAGAATCTCAGAGCTTCTCTATTTCTCACTTTAACCCATTGACACCACATGGTTACGTCTACATAACGCTGCACTCTTTAAACAGCCAAAGGTCATTTTGCATCTATGCTCTGGAAACTCCTTGGGCCTGGCATTTTGATTACTTTTGTTTTCCATAGAGAGCTGCATAGTTCTCGTGCGCTCTTTTCACAACCACCTTACAGGTAGCATTTGTCCTTACACCTGCTGCCCCCCACTGCCTCTCAATACCAAATGAGCTGAATATCTCAGGGTCCCTCCTGTCTCACTCCAGAGAAGCAATTTTCATGCCCTGCCATGACAAATGTATATCAAAATGAAAACAGGTAACTTCCTGCCTGTCAACCTGCATGTGGGAGCTCACAGGTGACTCAGTTTCCATCTGGAGTCTATTCTGACTTAGAAGACATTAGAGTTCAAGCTTGCTTTTTTCAGTCTCCTTGAGATCCATGAGAAAGTTATGATTAAACCCATGGAAAAGAGCATATTATCTAACTAACAAGCTTCTGATGCCAGCCAAAATGCTCATAGTGATAGAGAATGAAGCTGCTTGTTGCTAGCAGGACTCCTATGATAGATTGTGAGCCCGGCTGCTCCTCAATTCAGGGGGCAGTGCAGGGAGTTGGTTAACTGACTATGCTGCTCTTTGTTCTCTGTTTCACCTCTAGTCTGTATATAAGCAGAGTCTAAATTAACTCGGGGCTGTCTGGTGTGCTGAAAGCCATGGACTGGGCAGTCTTCCTGAATCTATCCTGTGTTTCTGTCTCTGTTTCTTTAATCTGCCTTTTCCCAGTCCTCACGACCCTACTCAGGTAACACTGCTGACTCTTCGGAGCAGGCTGCATCACATGCACAGCCTTTCTGTCTTGCTCTTGGTGGCTCATCCAGTTAAAATTATCTCTGGCTTCATGTAGGAAAGGGCAGCTTCACTGTTTTCAAAATGGATGACTGATGAATAATATTGGTTTGGAGCACCTCAGGTTTTGCTTTTCTACGTTGTTTTCCTTTTAAATTTGTTTCTTTAAAAGTATTTTTGGAATTTTAGCAAATTTCATAGTTTTGGAGACTGTAATTTTACTTAATTCTTTTCTTTTTCCTTCTTAGTTTGGTTAGTTGGTATTATTTACTTTGTGTCTGCCTATATTTAGATTAGTGTTATACCTAGAATATTGTGGACCTTCATTCTTTCTTCCGTCCTTTCTCTATTTCTTCTCTTATTTCATTCTTTGTTTCTTTTAAAAGAAGAGTAATATTTCATTGTATATACTCAACACACTTTTTGTTTTTATTTATTTTTCTTCTCATACTTAAACTATTTCATTTCAGAATACAAGGAAATCTAGTATCAGTGTAAAGTGCTGTCTATATTGACTACTTGGTTTTGAGACCATACAATTAATATTATTATAGACATAATATTATAGACATAATAATATTAAACTAAAATGCAAGACCGGGGTTGTTTCTATATAGTGCATTCAGTTATGGAATGAAAACTTTGCTTGGAGATTTCATAAGTAGTGAAAGCCTAGCTGTAACATCTGCAGAGACATTAATCACTACTCTATTTATTTGCACTTAAAAGCAAGCAAACAAATAAAGAAGAAAACATATGGTTTCCTTCTCCCCTGATCCATCCTCTGCCAGGGTTATAATTATACATTCATGTTGTAGCTGCTGATAATGATCTTTCTTATTGATATTCCTCTTCAGGTTTTAGAAATAAAATTGTCTCCACACAAAAATACATAAATCTTAAGAATACATTTACTGAGTTTTGAAAAGTACCAACACTGCCACCTAAATACCAATCAAGATGTAAACCACCAAACCTTTGTTAATGTTTGGCTTGGATCCAGTGTAGATTAATGCCAAGCCACTGACTATGTTGTCTATTGTAGGAATGCATGTGTCTCTTTGCTGTATTGTACTCAGTAGAGACATAGCAACACACTATGCTCACTCTATTTATGCTTCTGATAAATCCTCATATTATTCTCCACAAAGACTGTGTTGATTTACGTTCTCACTGGTAGGCTCAGGTGTAAGAGGCTGACATTCTGGCTTGCATTTTGTTTTTATATTTTGTCTTTTTTATTATAGTCAGTCTGATGAGAGGAATGCCAAGGCTTCTGCACTTTAAGCCTCTAAATCTTCATCCAAAACAAGAAAAAACAAAGCTCACTTAATAATCAGTTATCCCAGAAATGTAGACTCTTAGCTCACACATCCAATAATTCCTACAAGTTATTTATTACTTTTCAGAATGTCAGAAGGGTTATCAGAAACACACAAGCTGATTGCGGACTATATTTTCTCGGGAATAAAGAAATCAATCTGATAGATTCTTACTTTCTCAATGTTTAAAAATAATTATATTATCAGAATGAAATGGCATGCAAGTGATATTTGCATCCAAATAATATATAAATAATATAAATGAAACGAAAATAACCATGGGTAGATATAAAAGACAAAATACTCATTTTGAAAAAACAGTTAATTCTGTGTTAGGAAGCTTACAACATGGCAGCATTTTGACTGTTAGTAAGATTTTATGTTATAGGAAAATGGCTATATGGAATCTCCAAAGGTAAGTTTATAACAAGAACATTTTTGTTTTTTGTTAAAACATTTGTTACCTCTAGCCCCTATCTTCCTATGAAGAACTGGATTTGCTGACAGGAGTTTTAAACTACTTGAAATCAAAATATGAAAACAATAAATAGCCAAACAATTTGAGTATTGGAAGTGGAGCTTTACTCTGCACTGTGATGGTTAGCCTTTGTTTGAGAAACTTACGCGGCACCTACAGCAAACTTATGTCCTTTGTTATTAATGGAAAATGTGTCCTAGTCCAGTTACTTTTTCATGGAACAGGTAATTTTTGTATTTGATGACATCTGATCTCTCTATATCAGATGTGTTTGATGTGTTAGTGCTTGATGTCACCCCATAAACTGTAAATGAAAACAGTAGCAAGATACATGGGTATAAATATACAGCATATTCAATTTAGTCCTGTGTATTCTATTTTTATTTAATATACTGAGTAGTTAACAAGAATGTCTCAATTTCCTTTCTGTGGCCAATACAAAATGTTTCACACAAAACAATTTAATGGATAAAGGGCTTAATGTGCTTACAATTCCATGTTATAGTCTGGCATTGAGGGAATTTGAATCAGGTCATATCACATACACAGCGAAGGCAGCTATCTTTCTCTTCTCATATACAGGCTAGACTATCCTACCTAGGAATGGTACATTCCTCAATGGGCTTCGTAATCTCACATCAATAAACCGAATTGAGAAAATCTTCCATAGACAGGCTAATCTAATGTAGGAAGGAAGTCCTTCACTAAGATCCACCTCCTAGGTTATTTTGTGTCAAGTTGGTAAAGTGACCATCACAAAGTAGGATACTCACAGTTTTGTAGTGTACATTATCAATGACACTCCCAATTTAGAGATATTCTAGAGTTAAGTTTTAGCTTATCACCTCTGCAATAACAGCGTCACTCTGTAAATTCTAGAATGGTAGCATTAGTATTTATAATTATATAATTATGGTTTAATAATAGTGTGCATTACAGAAGCTTGTACACTAGAGGTATTTTAGTGTTCATTTTAGATACTTATTTCTAAGCTCCCTTTACTCCTGTCATTTTCAGTATTTTACAATTTCTAACAATATATTATCTTAATAAAATCCAAAATGGGCTAATAAACAAGAATAATCAGCATTCCTGGGAAGTCTCCAACAACTCAAATGACAAGATTGTTTCACACAAAGAGAAGATTGAGATACACTGTGGAAGTGTAGATTTTATGCATGTTAAAGAGATGAGGGACTGCTCAGTAATGTTTGTCATAAACACAAATATTTAGTGTAAAAGACAATGGATTGTATTCATAATTAGTATTTATAAACATTATAATTATAGCATGAGTTCTAATATGTCTTGATAATAAAAACCCAGGGTCAGATATTGGGGTAAAATGCTGAAAATTCAGAGAAGTAAAGGAGTCAGTCACAGAGACCTCTTTTGTAAAATTTTATTATTTTATTTTTTATTACATATCAATCCCAGTTCCCCTACCTTACCCCAACCCCAACCCCAACTAGCTCCTCATAGAGGATAAGGAGGCAGGAGATATAATATGAGCCAAGGGGTCAAGGCAATGATAGGGAAACCCGCAGAAACAGCTGACCAGAGCTAGAGGGAGCTCACTGATTTTGAACTGACAGCTAGGATCCTGCAAAGTAGGCCTATGTCTAAACTAGGCCACTCTGAATGCAGGGGATACTGGATTTCTTGAGTAGAGGACCAGGGTCTATCCCTAGTGTGTGAACTGGCTCTTTTGAGCCATTTTCTATAGAGAGATACCCTTACTCAGCCTAGCCACAGTGGAAAGGGCCTTGTTCCTGCTTCAGGAGATGCCTATTAGCAACAGGGCAATCCTGTCCCTAGGAAACCTCAGACTGAATGCCGTAACCTCCTGTATTCTCCCACCTTATATAACTCTCTTCACCCAGCCATATCACTCCTGTATCCACCTCCCTAGTGCTAAGATAAAAGGCATATGACTCCCAAATTCTGGGATTAAAGGTGCGAGTCACTGCTGCCTGGCTCTCTTTCTCTTTTAGACTGGATCAACTGAGAATAGCCCAGCGAGCCTTGAACTCACAGAGAGCCATCTGCCTCTGCCTCTTGAGCTCTGAGATTAAGTGTGTACCACCACTGACTGGCCTCTATGGCTAACTAGTGTGGCTTCAAGAAATAACAGTGTATAGCCCCAGAGCCTGGCCTCTATGACTGTGGCAAGTCTTGCATTATGATCTTCAGGCAAGCTTCCTTTGTTGGACCATAAACAAAATATCACCACATGTAATTACTCTTAATTTAAGGATCCATGCATGTGAAATCTGAGAAGTCAAAAAGGAACATGTGGGAACTTCATTCCTTGGCAGGTATTAAGATAAAATGCACTAAGCACTGACAGGCCATGGTACATGATGCATAGCGTCATACTCTTTATATAGTGTTATAAATTCTATAATGCATTTATTTTACCAAGTTAGGTGAGGTTGTTCATGTCATTTCATAATCTTAGCCTAAAAGTTCTATTTACTATATTTTTAATATTTCAGTTTATCAAGCTAAAATTATTTTCCCACTTTGTGTCATTTGTGCTTTGCAAAAAAATAAAAATGATAGTTCATGCCTTTTTCCTGCATTTGAAAATTCTGTAAGTTAACACAACTAATATTCACATCGAATTTAAAGGATATAATGACCTTATTATTAATTTTGCTCTTAACTTTTAAATGTGGAACCTTTTGCATTACCCATAAAATTATGAATAGAGTATGAAACGCAGCCCCCCTCCTGCCTGCCATGGTGAGTTTTACACTCTTTTTCCTGGAGGCAGGCTTAAATGCTAACCTGCTTTATTGATTACAGAGAAGGGTGTATCTTCAAAGGTTGACTCTCTAGGGCTCTCCTATCAGAGCATAATTCATTTATCCAAGCTGAGGTTGGCAAATTCACAATGCAGAAGAACAGACTTCCCGGATTTTCCAGATCCATTCCTTCTTTTCTCTGGTGACAGCAGTGAGCCACTGAAGACATCTTGCTTCGCATCAGTCTGAGAATAACCTGCGGTGAATAGTCCCCGAGTGTCAGCATCAACTCGAGGATTCTTTCTATCAATTGCAGACAATTTTGGTAATGCTTTTCAAGGATAAAGTTTTCCCCTGGAGTTAAATGTTCCCCTAAAGCACTGACACAAACATGCCACTGATTCCGTCTTTTCCTTAGTCTGTTTTAGGTCAGGTTCCTCCACTCTTTGATTCTTAAAGCACAGCACATTTTCACTTTGAAACTAACGTCTTTTTATTTTCTTACTTAAAAAAAAGACACCAAGAACTGTTCATTCCTCCCAAATGAGAATGTACATAGAATCACCTTGCAACATTCTCATGACATAGAAAAACTTCCCAAATCTCAGTGGGATTTGTTTTACTGTTTCCTTCTCCATTTGCATAAGAAAGGAATCCTCATAACAAGATCATTCCAAGACAAGAAATTCCCTCATTAAGAAGAGATCAAATTTCAGTATCAAGCTAGTAATTTCAGCTCACATTTAATGGGGCCTTCTCAAATGGTAAGTAAAATAACTAGAAGAAAAGGTAAAAGGAAGAATCACGATTTCTGCTTCAAAGCCAATGAAACAAAGACTACTCCTGTACTAATGTGATCAAACAAAGGGGGAAACATCTCATGTATTATTCAAAAATTATGTTAAGGAAACAAAAAGACAAACAAAACATTTGTGATATATGACACATACAAGTTGAAACACAAATACACAGTGTGTGTGTGTGTGTGTGTGTGTGAGAGAGAGAGAGAGAGAGAGAGAGAGAGAGAGAGAGAGAGAGAGAGAGAGAGAGACTCCTGAGGATGTTAATAAAGACAAAATCTAGAGCCTGTTCATTAAGAAACTATCACATCATTTTTCTTTTTAAAATTTTCCTTTTAAAATGTTTTAAATTGAAATAGAGTTATATTACTTCCTCTCTTTCTTTCCTCCAGTCATTCCCAGTTACCCTACTTCCAATTGCTCCCCATGCTGTAAGCTGATAGCCTCTTTTTTATGGTTATATTTGTCCATGCTCTGTATTGAAATCTTAACCAGCTTCCCAGGGCAAGTTAAATAGAAGCCCTTAGAAACAATGCTACTACCATCACTCTGCTAGCCCAGAAGTATTCCTTACTACCATCTGAATCTTATCCTTATATTCACACATAACCAAAGAACCCTAATCAAAGAACTGCCTCTTATGGCAAATGGAGATCACCAGAAAATCCACAACTGGACACAATGCAGAGATGTGCAGATCTTCGGACCCCAGACTCAATGGGTATATCTACATCACAGCTCTGGCATTTGGGCTTCAGAGCATTGCAGAGGACTTAATACAACGAAGGGAAAGAGTCCTGCACCCGGTGTTAAATGCTTTAATTGAATTTGTGTACCAGTTTCCACTATACTAACAATAATAACAACAACACAACTATATTTTTATTTTTCTTTCTTTACTTTAAAAATTTGATATTTGGACAAGTGTCATTAAGTACCCCCGAGCTTTAAAAATCCCATCTTTTTGAAAGTTTCCACAGTAGGAGAGAAATTAATTTTGGGAAAAGTAAGAACTAGCTGAGACAATGGGGCTGTTTAGATAAGACATTTTGAGTGTCTTCATAATTGATTGCACATATAAGACATCTCCCTTTTACAACTAGTAAAAACTTGGCACCTAAGATCTGTTTGACTAAGGAGTGGAGAATGAGTTCCTAGCTTGGTGTATAGGCAATGGGACATGGCAATGTGTAATATACTCTGAGGCTGGCATGGTTCTGACATTCATTACCAAGGATGTCACTGTTTATGATATCTGTGGGAGAGCAGTAATGTACTAGTACACCTAAGAGACTGGTTGTAAACTTATATTAGGCAATCAGGGAGATGATGATAAACACTGCTTGAAAGAAGATGGTGACATGAACATATTTCACCAGATGCCTGGAACACAATGATTCCGATAAGCCAGTACATATGTTTTGCTCTGGCACTAGAATTTACACCCTCTGAGTTGATCAAATCACATAAAAATCAGGACTCCTTGAAGAAGTCAGGTGCCTCCTTTAACTGATCATTTGAGCTATGTGGTTCAGTTAGAATTGCCTTTGAAATGGAAAGGATTTATTTAAAGAGTAGATAAAAAGGTTGTTCTTTGCAACACTTCAGGCACAATTTCAATTATTTTCTGACATGACATATTTTCTTCCACAGATACATAGGCCAACAGTAATACTGAAAATATGCATTTGAAATGCCTTGATTTGAAACTTTGAAATATGCACGCAGCTATTTGCATTTAAAAGATTGTTCTCAAGTTGTTAAGTCACACTGCAAATGGATCACTTTATTTCACCCTACATTAGATGTAAATTTTGAAAGGTATTCTTGGAATATCCCTGACTATAAGTTAAAATAAGGTAACCTAAATCTTCTAGGGGAATACCTATAACACAACTTCTTATAGCTTGCCTCTAATAAATTACATAAGCTAGAATATTTACAAAATGTCAAGAGGAAAATTTACAAAGAAAAAATGTCTAATAATCTTGATTTATTAACTAATATTTATTAAATTTGGCATTTTATGGAAAATATTTTAATAACATATGAAACTATGGCAATATATGTTCTCTTCACTTAACTTTATTTAAAAAGTATCTATACAAATACTCAAAAACTACTAGTTTGTATCAGGAGTAGAGCCTTTGCTTAGCATGTGTGAGGCCCTAAGTTCACATTCCAGTTCAGAAAACATTTTAGTGATTGTACAATATTCTACATGCAGATTAATTCAATAAGCACAGGGGTTCAAGATTAAGATTTAGGAAAACAATAACCAATATGTTTCTTGCTTTAATCCTTGCATAAACCTGATTCTCTTTCTCATCCTACTCTGGAAGTTATTTTTATAGTACTTACTCTGACGTCTGAACTCCCCATGGCTTGTACTATCCATGATTTTCTTGCATGCTGACAGACAATGGTTTGTGAAATATAACTGTGCATAGTTTCATTTTTGTATATAATTTGACTTCTGTTTACTTTATCAGTTGTAGTCTTATTAAGTACACTTGGTTGACATATCTTCTGATATTTCCCATATATTAAATATTCACTATAAAACAATTGAAATAATTTTTTTTGCAGCAAAGAGTGTCCAGAGAATTTTCTGTGGCTCTAAAGTTTCTATTTTTTCACTACAAAAAAAATCTCGTAATATTTCTATGTCTTAAGAACGGCTATGAAAATACAGGTTCAGAATGACTACACATATTTAGAATGTTATGTGAGAAGTCATAAAATCCAGGAAGTTAGCACCATGAAATGGAAAATACATTAAATAAATAACTGCCCACCATAGTCTTTCAGCACCCAGCATTGGTTGTTACCTGCTTTGTGAGAACATGCCTTGAAAAAAGAAGAAAATGGCACAGAAAACTGCATTTCAGGAAAAACCCAATTTCATCATTTGATATCATTTCCTTAATAATAATGGGAATTAATGGTTTGTTACAAAGAAAACTTATTACTTTACTTAGACATTTGAATTCCATGTTAATTTATGAGAAAATATTTTTGACAAAGAAAGACAGCTTCAAGCTTAGGCTTTCTCCAAAGTCTCTGAAAAGGATGTATTTTCTATTGTAACCTCCCAGATGGTAGGACAGACTCCCATCATGAATTCCTATTACCTTGACTTCATTGTCTGCTGCTTTTCCTTGTATAAATAAATCAATGGTTTTCAGACCAGACACATTTGTTTTTCTGATAGGAAACATTCATTGAAGGGTTTTGGAAGAAAAGAAATCTACCCTCTGGGAACACGGATAGACAGTTTTCTGCTTACTGTGTTTATAACCCAGGTCAGAAATAGAGAGATAGTTGTGCCAAAGCTATTCTGTAATTTTCTCATCTCATCTAACACAATACCAACTGCTTCCAACATATCTTAGCTTCTTCTATCTCATTCAAGGTGATACAAAACAATAATCCAATGAAAATAACTCAAGTGGTGTATAGTGTAAGTCTTGATAATAACACTGATGAAGAATGAGAAGATAAAGGAGAAAATATTGAATCACATTTGTAATGTGACTATTGGCTTTTTTCTGTCTTCTATAAGTAAAACAGAGCCTGAGAAATTACTCAGTTGAAGAAATGCTCTTTGTGCAGGTACTAGGACCTGAGATGGATTATAGGACCCATGTTAAAATAAAAACACAATCAAAAACCTTGAGCCAGCCGTGCACACTTGCTATCCTAAACCTGGGGAGAGTGAGACAGGAAATACCAAAGGCATCCCAGGAAGCCAAGACAGCAAGCTCCAGATCAGCTTGGGACACTGTCTCAAAAAGAAACTAAAGTGGGGGAGTGACTGAAGAAGACTTCTGACATCAGCTTCTGACCTTCACCTTCACACAGCACACCAAACACACACACATGCAGGAGGACAGGCATGCACACACACGCAGATACATATACACACGTGAACTTGCAGATTCTGTAGCATTGGACATTGCAGTTAATGAAAATAACAGTTAATTTAATATACAAAACTTTGTGTGCTTACTTAGCATATTCATTTCACAAAAGTTATAAATGATTTTTAATTTTGATAAAGATGAAATTTTCTTCATGTTTTTAGTGTGTGTAGGAGAGAGAGAGAGAGAGAGAGAGAGAGAGAGAGAGAGAGAGAGAGAGAGAGAGAGAGATGAGAGAGAGAATGAGAGAGAGAGAGAGCATGTCCATGTGTGCCAGGGCACATGTGTCAAGATCAGAAGACAACATGTGGGTTTGGGTTTCTCCTTCAACCTTTGTATGGCTCTGTAATTGTCAGACTTTCACAGTAATGCTTTTATGCACTGAATTATTTCAACAGTCCTACTTTAGTAATGTTTAAAAATATTATACTATAATATGTATCAGCAAGGCATGATCAAATTCTTTATACTGTATTTGTATTCAAGGTTAAATGGTAACAGTTTTCTTAAGATTTGGCATCTAATGGGAAATTCAAAAGGGGAGCATTATACTAGCACTAGTCAAAAGTAAAGTTGAGGAAGGATATTTCCAGTCTAACAAATTGAGCCTTAACATGTACCTAGTCTTGTTGGTTTCTGTTTGTCCTGTGTTCTTTGTCATACATATGTGGAGTCTGTACCATCTGATTATTTATATCCATATGATAATATGTCATGATCTGTTGCCTCAAATATTTTTATTTAATTTTTTCATTTTATATACCAACTCCAGTTTCTCCTCACCTTCTCCCACCCCTGCCCCTGCTTTCCAAACATCATCCACTCCTCAGAGGGGGTAAGACCATCCTTGGGGAGTCGACAAGTCTAGCATACCAAGTCGAGATAGGACCAAGCCCTTCCCCCTGTATCAAGGCTGAGCAAGATATCCCTCTGTAGCTAATTGGCTCCAAAAAGCCAGTTCACGTACCTGGGATAGGTCCTGATCCCACTGCCAGGTCCCCCAACAGATCAAGTCACATAACTGTCACCCACATTCAGAGGGCCTAGTATGGTTCCAGGTGTTAGTCCAGAGTCTGTGAGCTCCCACTAGCTCAGATCAGCTGTCCCTATGGTTCCCCTCCACACATGCTCTTGACCCCTTTTGTTCACACAATACCTCCCCCCTCTCTTCAACTGAACTCCAGGAGCTAAGGCCAGTTCCTGGTGGTGGATCACTGTGTCTACTACCATCCATTACTGGATGTAGATTCTTTCGTGACAATTAGGGGAGTCACTATTCTGATTACAGGGAGAGGCCCATTCAGGCCCCCTCTCCACTATTGCTAGGAGTCTTAGCTGGGGTCATCCTTGTGGATTCATGAGAATTTCTCTAGTGCCAGCTTTCTCCCTAACCCCTTAATGACTCCCTCTATCAAGATATCTCTTTCATTGCTCAACTGAAGAATGACCAAAAAAATGTGTTACATTTACACAATGGATTATTATTCAGCAGTTAAAAAATAACATCTTGAAATTTGCAGGCAAATGGGTGGAACTAGCAAAAACCATCCTGAGTGAGATACCCCAGACCCAGAAAGACAAACATAGGATATACTCACTCATAAATGGATTTCAGATATAGAGCAAAGGATAACCAGGTTACAATCCACAGTCCCAGAGATCCAGAGATGTTAGGCAAGAAGAACCCTAAGATGGACACACATGTAGGGCTCCAGAAATTGAAAATAGTTAAGATATCCTGGGTAAACTGGGAGTGGGTAGGAGGGGGGATGGGAACTTGAGGGATAGAGAAGGCAGAATTGAGTGGTGATGGAGGTGGAAAGCATCAAATATTTTCATTTGACACCTTCTCACCATTGCAGACTTGTTCTATCAGAACAGAGACTTTGCTTGCTTCTATTCCATAAATCCAAGCATGTTGTTCACAGTGATGTAAAATAATTATGGGACAAACAGATACATGTAAAACAAGTGAGTTCTGCATGTTTGTCTTATTGAAGCCAAAAGACTAATCCACAACCCTGTAGATAAGAGTTTTTCTAAAGTTAAGAGAAGCATCATTCTGGGAAAGTAGAAATGTGTCAGTCTGAGGAATTAAGACAGGGATTATGAAAGGAGGCAATAGAAACTTTCTCTTCTCTTGGGAAATCAGCAATGTACCTTTCCTGGAAGGCTAGAGCAATGGGTGTAAGCAGTGAACCGCCCTTCTTTAATTAGAGGCAGTCTAAGAGAGATTGGATGAAGCAGTAACATTACAATCTCTAAGGCAGGTCTGGGGAGGAGCAAAGCTTGACACATAATTCACTACCCCTCTGCTATCTTATGTCTCACATTTCATTATTTGTAAATGAAAAGTGTCAAGCTAGTGTCAGCTGAGCTGTAGGGAATATAAACATATTACCACCTCTCCTTAAGGCAATGTAATATGTGACAAAGTAAGGCATTCTTCCTCCCATGAAACCAAAGTAGTCTGCCCTGGTCACTGGGAGCAGGGGTCAAGCACTCAAGAAATGGAAACCTTTGTTATTGACAGAGCAATGACTACAGATGTGCCCTACAATAGGACCCAAAGATGTCTTGAATTCAGGACATACATTAAGAGGGGATGTTAATTTCTGGCAAACTATAATGAGAGTAATCTTTAAACCTAATTCTTTATACAGTTTCTCTCTACAGTATACTCTCACATGTGTGTGTGTGTGCATACATGTGTGCTTGTTTATTTATTTATATATTGGCTATCAATATATAAACTTCATAATTAGAAATATTAAGAGACACTAGTATCTAGTGATCAATTTAATTCCTAGCTGCATATTAATAATATCAGAGAGAATCTCTTTTTATGATTCTTACCTAAGTTTAAACTTTTATTCAATGGATTCGATTCTTTGAGTGCAAGGGAGACTGTGGGAAGCTCCCATGAATCTCTGGAATTCAAAAAGTGTGTACTCTGCTCTTGAAGGGGAGCACACCAAGGTCAAGTGTCTATGATATGGTGGTGACAGAACAACCTCTGTCATAGTTTCCTATACATTTAGATCCTCATGTCCCTTGCTGAGTTTTGTTAACTTGTTATAAGAAGGGTTTAAATAGTGTGATGGTTTAATGTTTCATTAATATCTGCCATAAGCTCATGATTTGAACACTTGGTCCTTGGTGGGTGGTGTTTTAGAGGGAGACAATGCAGGCTTCCCTGTCATCATGGATTTCAATCCTCTGGACCTGTGATCAAGATGAATCATTTTCTCTTCAGATGGGTTTTGGTCATAAAGAGTCTATCACAGCAACAGAAATGAATACAAACAGGAAATGATAATGAGATTCTGCAAGATTTTCCAAAGATCAAGAGGAAACCTTATGGTGGTCACTAGAGGCATCATCAGCTCTATGAAGAGCTCACCAATCTTGTTTAAAAGAGTAAGAACCTACAACACAGTGGTGGCAAGAGGGACAGAGAAATGTGGTTTTTTGGAAGTAACTAGGAAACTACTGCAGGAGGTGTTTATTCACACATAAGGATGCAGAATGGTATCTGCACAGGCATAATAAATCATTTGACCCAGATATTCTATTTAAACTATAAATCTTGGGTCAAGGAGACAATGCCTTCAGCACAACAATATCTCACACCTAGGTGCACAACACTGTTTCTATTCTTTCCTGAGGTTATAAAGTAAGATTTACTCCAATTGAGTGGAATTATACATGCTACTAGCAGGACCAGCAAATAAAAAGGAGAATAAAATAAAAAAGAAGACTTTCCATAAAATCGTCCATGTTTCTCTTTTTATCCATGCTGCTACTAAATACATCCATAACACAAAGTGGAAGAATTTTGAAGAGAGATTAATGTGACCTAGCTAGGTCATTGAGCACCCTCTCTCCACTCTAAGTTCAACTCAAAAGGGCATTGTTTGAACTCACACATGAGGAAAAGCAACTAGCATATCTTGCATGAAGTAGCTCTAAATTCATGTTTACTATAGCTCATGTTTTCAAATGAAATAGTGAAGCACTTGGGAGTTTACGATGATGTGAAACCACAACTTCAAATTATTCATTTGTTCTAGATACTTAGCGCTCAGAGTGCTGCCTGGCTATGTTCTCATGGCATGAACTAATTCAGGAAAAGAGGACTTTTGTTATCTTTATAAACTTAGGAGTCCAACCTTGTATCACTTCTAAGCAATATTTGATGTAGCTAAATTCAGCTATGAATTGTGAGAGGAACTTTTCAGGCAAGACTCAGCAGAGCAGTTGGTCAGCAGGTTGCGTATCTGTCGGCTCTATACCTATATTAAATAACCTGGAGAGGCTACTATAATTTTCAATGTATTATTATTACGTGTTTAGTTGTTTTTCTGATGGTTTGATTATTATTATATCATTTGTAAATGTTAGGTTTAAAAATAATATTTTAATAAATTATTACATCATATGGAATATTGAATGGTGTGAATTTTTGTGTGTATGTTGACAGTTGAGTATAATTTTCTTGCTCTGGCAACTTGAGATATTTGGTTAACATTGAATCAAAGGTCATTTTATTTGCATTAGTCTACTTCCTTTAGAAGTCACCCTACTAAATTCATGCTAATGATTGATTTGACATCCTACAAATGAATGATTTGAAACTATTGGGTAATGAGAAAATTTCAGGAGTTCAGTTCTTAGCTGTGGGTATTTGCTTCTGCTTTCATCAGCTCCTGGATGAAGGCTCTAGGATGGCATATAAGGTTGCCACCATTCTCATTATTGGGGAAGGGCATTTAAGGTAGCCTCTCCACTACTGCTTAGATTGTTAGTTGGTGTCATCCTTGTAGATCTCTGAACATTTTCTTAGTGCCAGATTTCTCTTTAAAGCTATAATTGCTCCCTCTCTGATGGTATCTCTCCTCTCCCCTCCTCTTCTCACTGCCTCTTTCTCATACTTACCACACCCAGCATGCTCCAAATTTATCCAGGAGCTCTTGTCTATTTGCCCTCCTCCAGGGGACTTTGTATGTCTCTCATAGGGTCCTTCTCTGGGGTTGTAGATTGTAAACTGGTAGTCCTTTGCTCAATGTTTAATATCCATACATGAGTGAGTACATACTATGTTTGTCTTCCAGCAGCTAAGCACTGAACCGAACTCCTGGAACCAGTTTTAGGGAGGGAGGAGTGATGAACAAAGGGGTCAAGACTTTTCTGGAGAAACCCACAGAAGCAGCTGACCCGAGCAAGTGGGAGCACATGGATCCCAGCCAGACAGCTGGGGAACCAGTATAGGACCAAACTAGAGACCCTGAGCTTGAGTGACAGGAGGCCTGGGCAGTCTATGGGGCCTCTTGCAGTGGAATTTATTTCTAGTGCACAAATGGAGCCCATTCCTTATGGAGGGATATTCTCTCAGCCTAAATACCCAGGGGAGGGCCTAGGCACTGCCTCAAATGATGTGATAGATTTTGATGATCCCCCATGAAAAGCCCCACTCTCCCTGGGGAGTGGACAGGGAGTGGGACTGGAGAGAGAGGAAGGAAAGGAGAGTTGGTGGGGGCATTGGATGATGGGAGGGAGAGGGAATTGGGATTGATATGCAAAATAAAATTGTCTCTAATTTTAAAAATTTAATAAAAAGAAAATTCTGCCTGTTTCTTAAGTCTACATCATAAATATTTCCAATTAATAATCTAATATTTTAAACTCATATTCACTTGAAAATACAGAAAAGCAAGATTTCTTTGGTCTTTCAATGTGTTACTTGAAAGAGAACATGCAACTGTAATTGGTTCAGGATAATTTGAATTCCTTTCCAGTGTAAAAAGGATTAAGAGGGTGAAGTAATAATTTAGTATATCCCACTTATACTAATGTTGTTTTCACTAGGTTTTCACAGTTACCACAGTGCAAAAAGCATGATTTGTAAGCTTCAAGATAACTAATAGTGTCCACAGCTTCGAAGAAAATTGTTAATCTGTCCCTGTTTTATAAAGATTTTATAAAGCATGGGTACCCTATTAAGAACAGATAATTTTAATGACATACTGAAACACTCTAAAATATTTTCAAATTTTAAACTGCTTCTGGCTAATGAACACTTATCACTTTATTAAATTAAATTGAAAATTCATGTTACAGTACAAAAGGTTTCTCTTCCTATAATACACACTAAGCATTTCTGAAGACTGTGATTTAATTTAAACTAGTGTAATATAAAATTTTACCAAGAAGTATGTTATTTATATAAACACATTAAATTTTCATTAGTTCTGAAATGTCCACTTAATTCCAACATTTAAGATATAGACATATATCCACTAAAAAAGAAACATAAATTTCACCTAAAAACTAAATTTGTAGAAATTGCAGAATGACTGACATAAAAGATGATTTTTCCTAGGGTTCTACATTGTCCAATTTTAAAGGACCCGGGAAGGCTAAACCAATTGAAAGTTGGCTATAACTCACTCAATAGGAGGTGTAAGGCCAAAATTCACTTCCAAACTTTCTCAAAAATATGGTCAAGTATTAAAAATTCCTGGAGAGGTGTCAGATTCAAACATTCTTCTCCTACTAGAATATACACTAAGAATTTCTATCTAACTTCAAGTTAGTACCCTGGACACAAATTTTGTGTTCTCTATCATGTTATACTTCAATTCGGTATGACTCAACATTCTGGGAATACAGGATGCTTCAAATCAGCTCCACTTTTCTAAGTTTAGAATTACAATGACAATGAATACAGAGATCTACAAGGATGACACCAACTGACAATCTAGGCAATAGTGGGGAGGCTACCCTAAATGTCCTTCCCTTATAATGAGACTGATGACTGCCTTATTTGCCATCCTAGAGCCCTCATCCAGTGTCTGATGGAAGCAGAGGCAGACACCCACAGCTATACACTAAACTGAACTCTGGAACCCAGTTGCAGTGATGGAGGAATGAAGAACAAAGGGGTCAGGACCAGGCTGGTGAAACCCACAGAAACAGCTGACCTGAACAAGGGGGAGCATATGGACCCCATACTGCTGTCTGGGAGGCCAGCACTGAACTGATCCAGACCCCTGAACGTGGATATCAATGAGGAGGCCTTGGTACTCTATGGAGACCCTGGTAGTGGATCGGTATTTATCCCTGGTTTAAGAAGGGACTTTGATTGCCCATCCCACATGGAGGGATGCTCTCTCAGCCTGGACATATGAGGGAGGGGCTTAGGCCCTGCCCAGGATGATATGACAGACTTTTGGGAACCTCCATGGAAGGCCCCAACCTCCCTGGGAAACAGAGGGGGTATGAGGTGTGGAGCTGGTGGGGGTTGAGGGGAGGGGACGGAGAGGGAGAAGGGATTAACAAGCTCGCTTCTAATTTGAGCTAATAAAAATAATTAAAAATAAAATAAAAATGATTTAACAGAAAAACAAAGATTCTTGCTTTGTGAGACACAAAACATTGACAACATTGGATAGACAGCCATTGAAACAATAGTAGTTAACTATGCTAAAACAGCTTATCCATTAAATTCAGATGAAAATAGTTTGTGTATCACAACTAATTTACATTGAAACAATTTAAATAAAAATTTAAAAACTCCCTTTGTCATAGAATAAGTCATTATCTCCTTCTTCAATAAGCTGAGCTAAGTCTTATGGTATGACTTGACAAACATTCTGGTATCTAGCCTCATAGGAGAAGGCATTTGAAGACCGTTGAAGCATTTCAGTTTTGCCAATGCATTCTAATAATACTCCTATTTGGATAGCATGTTTACAAACCCAGCTACTTTCTCACCTTTCTGAGGTGGAGGTGTGCTGCATAGTTGTATGATCTCTACTGACACATGCTACAGTCGTTTTAGAAGACCCAAGAAATGAGAAAATGTTTCCACAAATCCAGCTGTGGGGAAGCCTGAGTTATGACTGATGAGGGATGACCTAGTTCACTGTATGCAGTACCATCCCTGGGCAGGTGTTCTCAAGTGCTATAAAAATGGTGGAATGAGCAACACAGGAGGAGAAATCCAGCAGAAACACTCTTCTCTGGCTGCTGCCTCAACTCCTGCCTCCAGCTTCCCACCCTGCTGGTGTTCCTACTTTGATGTCCTTGGATGATGACTATGATCTGGAACTATATGGGTAATAAACTCTTCCTCCTTGAGTCATATTTGGCCATAGTCATTTGTTAACACAGAAATTGAAACCCTAACTAAGACACAAAGAAGTTCCATAAAGGAGCTTTAATGGCCAATACTAGCTCCTGTCTCCTCCCATTTTCTTTCACACACTTGGCTTGTCATCTTCCATTCAGTAAAGCAACGATTCTGCTTGCCCCTGCCCCATCATTTACTGCTCTTTTCCCAAATGCATCGACCAAGTTTAAGTGCCTTTTCTCTCTGCAGCTTCTAACATGATTGCCAGTACACCTTTCTTTTGTCAACATGTGTTCTTCTTGGAAGTCATTTTGCTTATGTTTTCTTCATTTACTGTGTTTTCCTTCTTATTGGACCTGTAACTGTGATCACTACTATATTGTCTTTGGAAATACTTTTTTTCCTGTTGATATTGTTTTCAATAAAATAAATTGGGATATTGACTACAAATTTATGTATTTTACCAACTATTCACTTTAATTGTAGAATTCCATATACAATTGCTTTCAACTCAGCAAGACCAAACACATCTCATGGCTTGTTTGTCCTAACATGTATTCCACACTCATCCCTTAACATCTTAGCTGTAAATGGAAGCAAGTATCAGTTCGTCTAACTGAATACTCAAAGGCTTTATTTAATTAATATGTACTTTCAAAAAAATCCTGACTTTCCATTATATTTCACATCAAGCACTTCAAGATGCCAAGAAACTGATTTACCAAGCAGTACCCCAGAGGGAAACCATGCCCTATGTAACGATAAGAAAATTTCAGGGATGGGTACTGTAACTTCCATAACAAAAATTAGAACGTGATGGAATGCCTGAATTCATTTGTTGCTACACAAGCTCAGCTGAGTGATTCTTTGCCTTCCCTGTTGTATTAGAAAGTGACCACTGGTCACAAACTATAGTAACAATGCAATTAGGAAGGGTTTCAATGGGATTACATTCTTTATAGACCTACCTTACATGTTGAATCACTTGTCCCAAATCTACTTCTGGATTTTGTGTTCAGCTCATAAATGTTAATGTTTAAGTATGGTACCACCTCCACTGATGGCTGATTGATGAGGTTAATTATAACCATCTAATTCTATCTAAGTATCAGCACCAGCCTGGAAACAAGACCTTAACACAGGAGTCTCGTGGGTAAATACTTTCATATGCAAACCACGACAAACATCATAATACTGTCCTTTAATACTTAAACTGTTGTGAGTTCATGAGTTAGTTTTAAATAATTAAAATGGAATATGGCAGTCACATGCCAAGAGCATATATGTCTGTGCATTTTGCCTGGGTCAGATTCTATAAATTTGGTGAATAAAATCAACATTGATTTATTTTCAAATTATATAAAATATTTTATAAACTTAGGTATGTTTGAAAACTTACATGAAGTTAAAAAATCTTAAAGGGCTATATCAAGATGAGCTATGCATATTTTAAATGATTTATTTTGCACCTCATATACTTATCTGGTTTAAAAAATCTTTAAATCACATTTAATACTGACACACATGCACACACACACACACACACACACACGGGGTTGGCAGGGGCAGAGGGAGACATGGGTTTATGTCACTAATAGAAGATAGCTCTGAATTCATTACATATTTGAGTTTCAATTAGCATATATATATATATATATATATATATATATATATAGAGAGAGAGAGAGAGAGAGAGAGAGAGCAATAATGGCAATGGCAATATGTTATGCAGCAAGAGCAGCAACAGCTTTTCCAGGTTCTGCAGTCATTTGAACAAAATTGTAGAGACATCCAGCACACTCCATTTAAAACAAAACAAAAACAAAAACAAAAAACAAACAACAACAACAAAGTAAAAAACAAAATCCCAGAAAACAGCGCAGTTCTGTGACTCTTGTGGTACTTGGCACCATTTTTTTTTTAAAATTAGCTTCTCAGTCATCATCTGGGAGGAAACCATTCTGAGCAACATCATTAAAAACAGCTCTGATAAAGCATGATCAATACTATGTATCATAAAGCAGGTCCACAAATGAGTGAGTACATATCATGTTTGTCTTTTTGTGATTGGGTTACCTCGCTCAGAATGATTTCTTCGAGTTCCATCCATTTTCCTGCAAATTTCAAGATTCCATTGTTTTTTTCTGCTGAGTAGTACTCCATTGTGTAAATGTACCACAATTTCTGTGCTCACCTGTGCATGCAAATTTGATTTCATCTTTAGTAAGTAGTAAAGTTATATGCTTGCCAAAAAAGAAAAAGTGACACACTGGAAGACAATTGTCACACAATTTCAATTTTATATGTAACCTAGAAATGATGAACTTATGGGAACAGAGAGCAGAATTGTGGCTATTAGGCTTCAATGTGGGTCTTTTAACAACGGGGAAAGGATTGGTTTAAGGATATAAAACTGCAGTTGGACAAGAGGCATGGACTCTCTGAAGTCTTGAGGTCTACTGAGAGCATGATAAATATGGTTGATAACAATATGCTATATTTTAAAAGTCTTGAGATAGTATACTTTAAGTGTTCTCAAAACAAAAATGATGAATATGTGTGATATAACATGTTAATTGGTTTAATTTATCCATGCCATTGTGAACATACTGTACTGTGTATCATAATTGGGCATGACTTTATTTATGATCTAAATAAATGAATAAAAAATAAGATAGCTCTGATCTTTCTATCTATGAGAGGATAATCTTAAACTTCTAATTGACTCATTTCTACCTCCCAACACTATGACTACAAACATGTGCTACCTAAGGAGTGAAAGCCAGGCAACCTGCATTCAAGGCAGAATATCTACCAACTAAGCCATATTCCCAACTTGGTTTAATGTTTTTGTGTCTTGCTCAAAGTTCAGTCTATCTAATTTTAGATCATTGGTGTATAAATAATGCTATCTGGCCCATTCAGTTATCATGAAATTCAGGAAATTGTTTTCTCTCATACCCAAAACATGATTTTAAAGTTGCGATTAATGTGCCTTAAATAGTAGAAATTACAACTCTACTTCGGTCCTTACTAAACAAAATGTGACTACCAAGTGAGATTTATTAATCCATGTGTGACCAAAACAACTAAAGCAAGGCTCACTGGGCTCTGGGTTTAGCGTGGAGTTAAATGTAACACATAGTACAATAAAGAGTATAATAATAATATTGTTTTTAAAAGACCTCACTGCTTCCTACAGGATTTCAATGTAGTTTGTCAAGTTTCTTTATAAAAATGGATAAATGAATATTTGTTATAAGTCTAACAAGTCAAATTTTTTAATTTGAAAAAATTCCTATTGGCTTTCATAAGAACAACCAAAATGTAGTTGCCTATGTTTCCAGAGTGAAATTTCCAGAGAACCCAAGAGCGAAATTTATCTTAACATAAGTGGCAGTGAGAACTATATTAATACCTATAGTTGAGCCTTACATATAAAGGAGATTTCTATTTTTAATAGTTAACAAAATATAATTTGCAAGAACAATAAAGCCTAAAATTTATTGACCTGATTTGACAACTATGTTTTCATTATCAATTTTGTCAGTTTTTAGACATTTTTAATTCATGAAAGGGAGAACTCAAAATAGAAGCAATTAAGCATTAGATAAAATCTAGATTAAAAATAACATCTTCTGTTCATTATCATATGTACACAAGTCAAACCTCTTTAATATCTCAAATATCTAATTAGAAAGAAACTTCATGAATGCAAATTGATCCATATCTTCAGCTCTGCATACAACTCAAGTCCAACAGGATCAAAGAGTTTAAAATAAATGCAGCCACACTGAAACTCAGAAGAGAAAGTGGGAAGTGCCCTTGACCACATTGGCATAGCACTGGGCAGAGCTCTTGCAGTCCAATTGAAAAGAGGATGGGGTGTTGTCTGAGCAAGGGGCCAGGCCAAGATCATGATGAGGAAACCTGCAGAGACAGTTGACTGAGCTTGTGGGAGCTCATGGACTCTGGACTGCAGCACAAATAATAAAATAATAAATAGCCAGAGACAGATATTGGGGTTAAAGCTGAAGATCAGAGAAGCAAAGCTGCCAAGCCACCAGAGAGCTCTCAAATCTACCAAGGCTCAGATTGAAGCAGAAATTGGCTGAACCTCAGATTGCAGTTCCAGACAGCACTGTTCCTTACCTATTCTCATATTGCTCCTAAGATTGCACTGAGCTCCTTATATTCTCTCTAGTGCTAGGGTAAGAGGTGAGTTCTGTTTTGCTTTTAGACAGAATCACTCTCATGTAGCCCAAGGTGGCCTTGAACTCACAGAGATCCATCTGCCTCTGTCTCCTGAGTCTTGGGATTAAGCTGTGCAACCACTGCCCAGCTTCTGTGGCTAAGGCTAGTTTTGCATTCTGATCTCCAGGCCAGCTTTATTAGATCATAAAAAAAGTATCAGCACACTGGATGGATAGCTAGGGAGCCAGCTTGGCACTGAACTAGGCCCTCTGCATCTGGGTGACAACTGTGTAGCCTAGTCTTTTGTGGGGCTCCTAGCAGTGGGAACAGGACCTGTTTCTGATGCATGAACTGGCTCTTTGGAACCTATTCCCTATGGTGGGATGCCTTGTTCAGCCTTGATGCAGTGGGGAGGAACTTGGTCCTGCCTCAGCTTGATGTGCTAGACTTTGCTGATTGCCATGGGAGGCCTGAGCCCATCTAAGTGGAGATGGAGACATAGTGAATGTGGGGGGTGTAGAGGGGAGGTGTGGCGAGGGGGCAGGAGGAGAGGAGGGAGGAAAACTGTGGCTGGTATGTAAAATGAACTTTTTAAATGATGAAAAAAGACACCTAGCAATAGAGGACAGGGTGCCTAAATTGGCTATCTCCTGTAATCCTAACTTTTATCAGAGAGTCCTCATCCAGTAACTGATGGATCAGATGCAGAGATCCACAGCCAAGCACTGTAGGGAGGTCTGGGGTCCAGGTCATGAGAAATAAATATAAAAGTAAAAGGAAAGAAACTTCCTGCCACACTGATAATGCCATTCATATTCTTGCCCATATTAAATTGAAATTTTTTCTGTAATGATATTTTATTTATGATTGACTTCGGATTCAAAAAGCAAAGTCAGCCACAAGCCATAGAAGCCAGGCACATACCTTTAATCTCACAGACAGAAGCTATGAGGTGGTGGTACACACCTTTAATTCTAGGACTCAGGATTAAGACATAGATGGATCTCTCCGAGTTCAAGGCCACCCAGATCTACACAAGAGTGAACCAGTCTAAAAGAGAACTATAGTTCACACCTTTAATGCCAACATTAGGGAAGTAGATAAGACACAAGCAAGATCTCAGAGATGCATATATTCTTCAGCCATGCTAAGTAGAGGTTACAGTCCGAGGTTTGGCGAGAGCTCATGGAGACAGAAGAAGCTTATTCAGCCCAAGGTAGAGGTAAGGAACTAGTGGCTTTGCTTGTCTGATACTCAGTTTGAAGCTTGAACCCAATATCAATCTCTGGGCATTTATTTATCCATGTCACCATCTTCAGATATGTGTCCTCCCAAAAATACTTGCAGAGGACAGGTGCCAGCATATAAAACATGGTTACTGAACTAGCATTTTCTGCTGTTGCCCCCCCCCATGATGTCCTTGTTCAACTGATGAACCAAACCTACAATATCCAGGTCCTGGTAATCTCTGCTCTTCAAGACATCATTGACTACTTCTTTCCTGAAACCCACCGACAATTTGCTCTTCCTGGGTGTTTCCTATCACAGACTTCTTTGTTAGCTTGCAGACACAGATAATAGTCATTATTTGCCCAGCAGACCTTTGAGGTACTTTTTGGAGAAATAATGAATGGATTATTAAGAGTAGTGATAATCCAGACCTCACTTCATGCACACAGGCCAGGACTGAAAGGCATGCTCACACATATCTAGAAACCCACCTTTCACTAAAACATCTACCTGATTTCTTATGAAGGCCAATATGACAATGGACTGACCATGTAGAGGCCTGTTTCCCTCTTGTCACCCAAACCTAGGGTATGCTTGCTTCCTTTCTATGGTACCTCTTACACACCTGTGAAGAATGGATAATATCTAAGCTCCATGTGTTTAGTGAAGATAATGTTAAGTTCAAGGCAACATTGTTTTGCAATAATTGCTTTGCAAGTAATGAGTGATAATTCTTTCTATTGTTTCCTTACCATCAAATTTACTACATACTGCTAACCTGAGCAGGACCATGAAACTCGAGGGAAAGAATTCTATTTTAATTTAAAAAATAATTTTGAAATATTATTTTTAAATATTTTTAATTCGTTTTGTATTGCAACCACAGTTCAAGATCACGAAGGGAAATCTTCAGCGCCTGCTAAACCAAACTTGTGGAAATTCATGGACTCTAGACTGACAGCCGTGGAGCTTCCATGGAACCAAACTAGGCCATCTGCATTTGAGACACTTTGTGTAGCTGGGTCTATCTGAGGGGCCCCTGACAGAAGGACCAGTATTTATCCCTAGTGCATGAGGTAGCTTGTTGGAGAACTGTGAAATTTTTTTTTAACTTGAAGAGTGAGAAAGAGAAAGAATACTCCACATGTATGGGAATAGCTGCAGAGGTCAGAAGTGGGCACCAGATCCCTGAGAGCTAGAATTACAGACATGGGTTCTGGAGACCTAAGTGTGGTCCTTTAGAAAAGATGAAAACGTTCTTCTTCACTGAGCCATCTCTCCAGCCCTGACTTTTGATATATTCTTTTGGTAAATCTCCACTCTTCTCTAGGAGTTAACATTCTCCCATCACTTAGCATAGGCTTCCACACACCATGGAATAGTCCCTACTTCTCAGGCAGCCAGCCTAGGAATTATAGGCCCCCCATGACAACATTAGTGATGAATTTGAGAGGACTGCACATTAGATAATTATTTATTTTACATTAGAGCACATTCAGACTGTTGATAAATGGATATAATTTATGAGAAGTGAGACACCTGCTAAGGCCTATAACCTTACAATTTCCATATCTTATTCTAAGTACCATTGCTAGGTGATTGATCTATGTTCCAAGCATGCAAATACTAATAAAATCAATTATTAAAGCCCTTTTAATTATGAAACAGGCAAAAAAGAAGAAATCAAAGAAAATATACATTTTAAGAATGCCTTTTGATTTTAAAGAGGGGGCTGAAAAATAAACAGGAATTGGCTTGAACTTAGTTCACTAACTATGATGGTGAGAATCTCAAGTAATCTACAATATGTTAATTTTCATTATTATAGACTTACTTCCCACCAAGCAATAAACAGAATATGGCTTCTATTTAACAGAGCACTGTCCGTGTTTCCTAAAATGCTATTTCTAGGACTTTGAACATGGAAAGTGTTGTACTCCTGCTGACTTGTAGTATGGGGATAGGTGACCTGTTGATTGCCTCACTCCTTATAGGAGAGCAGCAGGAAGATTCTAGTGCAGACAATGTCTTTACTCATTCCTCCACATTAACTGTGGCCTTCCTCCCAATGACCTTCCCATACAACAGCACAGAGGTACACCTGTGACCTGCTGCTTGGCTGATCAGCACATCTGTGCAGGGCACAGTTGCCAAGATGAAGCAATGAGGCTCTGAGCCAGGACTTGCCCCTGCCATCCCACCACATGCTGTCCCTGTTCAATTTAGGAACAAAAACCAAAGCCCTAAGACTAATGACAGGAAAGAAGACTCATCATATAACCAGTTATCACAGCAAAGAGAACCCTGCAGAGCCAGAAGCTGTAAGGCCAATGGGCTAAACTCCACAGAAGACTGGTTCTGAACATGTTAATTGAGCATAATTAATGTGAATGCTGTAATGATCCATGCGAATGTGAGATGATTGACTATATCATTTATCTTCAGAGCATGAATAATGTGAACCCCCTTCTCCTCTAAATGATTATGGAAAACATAAAAAGACCTCACTGGATGTTGAAATAGAGAAAATGAAGATGTAGAAGTAGGGCTGAATGGCAGTTGATCAACATCTGTATTGCTAGAATGCACGACAGACTTAAATTGATGACTTTCTCAAAAAGCTTAGAGTGAATGCCAACTGGATACAGAATTTACTGTGACATTTATATAGGGAATTTTCTTCTTCTGATGATGTGTTTTATCTACTGAAAATTAACAGTAAAACATCTAGGAAAAGTCATATATTTATATATTTTCATTTCTCACCTAAAGGTGAATTTTTTCTCATGTATTTTTTATAATTAATTTTTATTGGTTCAAATTAGGAACAAGGTGCTTCACATGTCAATCCCTTCTCCCTCCCCTCCCCCAACTCCCCCAGCCCTCCACCTGCCCCCACCCCATCCACCCTCCACTCCACAGACAGGGTAGGGCCCTCGACTGGGCTCCTCAAAGTCTACCACATCATCCTGTGTGGGGCCTAGGCCCTCCCCCATGTGTCCAGGGCAAGAGTGCATCCATTCACATGGGATGGGCTCTCAAAGTCCCTTCTTACACCAGGGAAAAATACTAATCCACTACCAGGGGCTCCTTAGAGTGCAGAGGCCTCCTCATTGATATCCATGTTTAGGGGTCCGATTCAGTTCTGTACTGGCCTCCCAGACAGCAGTCTGGGGTCCATGTGCTCCCCCTTATTCAGGCCAGCTGTTTCTGTAGGTTTCACCAACCTGGTACCGAACCCTTTGATCTTCATTCCTCCCACTCTGCAACTAGGTTCCAGAGTTCAGTTCAGTGTATATCTGTGGATATTTGCCTCTGCTTCCATCAGCCACTGGATGAGGGCTCTAGGATGGCATAAAAAGTAGTCATCAGCCTCATTATAGGGGAAGGGAATTTAGGTTTTCCTATCCACCATTGCCTAGATTGTCAGTTCGTGTCATCCATGTAGGTCTCTGGAAATCTCCCTAGTGCCAGATCTCTCCTCAGACCTATAATGGCTCCCTCTGATATGGTATCTCTCATCCTGCTCTCTCTCCTCTATTCTTCCCAAAGCTCAACCTGTCTGGTCATCCAATTCCTCCTCTCCCCTCCTCTTCTCTCATTCTGGCAGCTACCTGTCCCCAACCCTCATGTTCCCAATTAGCTAATGATATCTTGCCCCTTTCCATTCTCTGGGGTCCATGTATTTTTCTCTTAGAGTCCTTCTTGTTTCCTAGTTTCTTAGGTGAAGCGGATTGTAGGCTGATAATCCTTTGCTCTACATCTAAAATTCATATATGAGTGAGTACATACCATATTTGTCTTTCTGTGACAGGGTTACCTCACTCAGGATGGTTTCTTCTAGTTCCATCCATTTGCCTTCGAATTTCAAGATTCCATTGCTTTTTTCTGCTGAGTAGCACTCCATTGTGTAAATGTATCACATTTTCTCTATCCATTCTTCAGTTGAGGGGCATCTAGATTGCTTCCAGGTTCTGGCTATTACAACCAATGCTCCTATGAACATGGTTGAACATCACCTTTCACAATATACACAAGCAACATAAAATATCTTGGGGTAACACTAACCAAAAAAGTGAAAGACATGTACAGTAAGAACTTTGAGTCTTTAAAGAAGGAAATTAAAGAAGATACAAGAACATGGAAAGATCTCCCATGCTCTTGGATAGGTAGAATCGACATAGTAAAAATGGCAATCTTGCCAAAAGTAATCTACAGATTCAACACAATCCCCATCAAAATCCCAACACAGTTCTTCACAGACCTTAAAAGAACCATAGTCAACTTTGTATGGAAAATCAAAAAACCCAGTATAGAAAAAAAAAAAAAAACAAAAACCTCTGTACAAGAAAAGACCTTCTGGAGGCATCACCATTCCTGACTTCAAGCTATATTATAGAGCCATAGTTCTGAAAATAGCTTGGTATTGGCACAAAAATAGACAGATAGACCAATGGAATAGAATTGAAAGAACTGATATTAACCCTCATACCTAGGAACACCTTATTTTTGACAAAGATGCTAAATCTATACAATGGAAAGAAGATAGCATCTTCAACAAATGGTGCTGGCACAACTGGATTCAGACTTGCAGAAGATTGCAGATAGATCCATATCTGTCACCATGCACAAAACTTAAGATCAAAGATCTCAACATAAACCCAGCCACACTGAATCTTCTAGAAGAGAAAGTGGGAAATACCCTTGAACGAATTGGCACAGGAGACAGATTCCAGAACATTACACCAGTAGCACAGACACTGAGATCTTTAATTAATAAATGGGACTTCCTGAAACTGAGAAGATTCTATAAGGCAAAGGACACAGTCAGTAAGACAAAACGACAGCCCACAGAATGGGAAAAGATCTTCACCAACCCCACATCTGACAGAGGGCTGATTTCCAAAATATACAATGAACTCAAGAAGCTAGCCACCAAAACACAAAATAATGAAATTAAAAAGTGGGGTGCACAACTATATAGAGAATTCTCAACAGAGGAATCTGGGCTGAAAGACACTTAAGAAAGTGCTCAAAATCCTTGGCCATCAGAGAAATTCAACTCTCAAAACAACTCTGAGATACCATCTTACACCTGCCAGAATGGCTCAAATCAAAAACACCAACGACAATCTATGCTGGAGAGGATGTGGAGAAAAAGGAACACTCCTCCATTGCTGGTGGGAGTGCAAACTTTTAAGACCACTTTGAAAATCAGTACAGTGGTGGCTCAGAGAAATGGGAATCAGTCTACCTCAAGATCCAGCAATTCCTCTCTTGGGCACACACCCAAATAATGCAAGTCCTAAAGGTGAATTTACACTGGCTGTTTCTAGTGTAGCATGCCCCACATGATACTAAAATATTTAATGTTGCCTGTATATACTAAAGTACAGATTATCACAATGTGTGATTACATTTTGTACACACACACACACACACACACACACACACACACACACTTACACAAACACTGGTAAAGAATGGGAAATAAAAGAAATAGAATTAACCCTGAAACTTTCTGCATAGACCACATTGGACTTGAACTCACAGAGATCTTTCTGCCTCTGCCTCCTCTGTGCTGCAATTAAAGGTTTGTACCACTGAGCCTGGCTCAATCCTCAATGTTAAAAAAAGGCACTGGACTTTAAAATTGTTGGGCATTTAAGGACTCTGAGATTCTTAAATTTGTGATACAAATTTAATGTAAAATCTTTGAGACAAACACAAAGGGAAAGAATATGGTTTAAAGTGCTGTGTTTATGTGCCAGTGATGACAAGGGATGAAATATAACATTTAGGTTTAGCTGTGAATATGACACAACTAGGAGACACCTTCAATTAAGGACATTTCCCTCATCCAACTAACCTGTGGCATTGTTTCGTGACATTTTCTTAATTGCTAATTGATGTAGGAGAGCCCAGACTACTGTAAGTGATGCCATCCCTCAATAGATGGGGCTGGGCTATATACAAAAGGGAGCTGAGCTGAGCAAGTCAGTAAGCAAAGTTTCTCTGTTCATTTGTGCTTTGAGTCCCTGCCTTGAATTGCTGCCTTGTTGTCCATGGGTGATGAACTACAACCTCTAGTATAAAATAAGACATTTCCTTTTGAAGTTACTTTTGGTTATGGTGTTTATCAGAAAGCAAACTAATACAAGCTCCCTCTTAGAAATTAATTAAGGGATTGCTGTGTTTAGAGATTGTCTGCTACTCACTAATCCTCCACTCCTTCAGAAAGCAATAGGATCAGGAAGGCAGTGGAAGCATCACAGGAGATGATCTGAGATTCCTTTGCCTTCTCTCTTGAGAGAAATTGTCAATGTACTCAATTCTGGAGGTGAGAGAGGAGTCAAACTTAGGTAGTGATATGACATGCTTATAAAAAATCTGCTTCTTTGGATTAAAGAACTGATTACTGAAAGATACATGGGGTTTATGGAAGAATGTCTCAGAACAAAAGAAGAGAAAATAACTTCTGAAGAGATACCCAGCAATGCACCATGGGATATTACAGCTAAACAAGAATGTTTACATTAATAAGATGTACAGAAGTTGACTTATCTGAAATCATAACAAAATCGTGTATGAACAAAAGATGCCCAAGTGTAGAAATAACCGACAATATCCAAATGTGAAGTAGTTAAATATTTGTGTAGATACATGAAAACAGAAAAAATAAAGTATAATTAAAATGTATTTGTGGTAGTAGAAAACAAGGTTTTTACAGTAAATCTAACTAAAATGTTATAAAGGACAGACATTCAACATTCCCCCCCAAGAATGCAAAAATAATGACTAAGTAAAATTTAAAAGTGCAGGACTGTATGAGATGAAGGAAACAATTTAATCCCCAAACTAGCAGATTCGCTGAAAAATAAGGCAGAATAATTTAAATAGAAATGTTTATTATGAAAATGAAAGGAAGCTCCTTAGAATTCAAAAAAGAACTAAATTCATAAAATCAAAATAGATTCCTGAGCTTTCAGATGAAAGAGCTTATCCTTTTCCTTTGATGTCTCCTGTAGAAGTTATCAATCTAGAACTTATTGAAGGTGCTAATTACCATCATAAAACTGAATTAAAATGATTGGAGAGGCATACATCAATGCTTGGAAAGGCTCACACATCTTCGGATGACCTTCTCCTCCCTACCTCATTCCATTCCATAGAGGAAAGCACTGAGCTGCAGACAGGATGGATGTCTTCGAAGGAGTGCCAAGATGTCATGGGCTGAGAGATATGGTAATAGGGATGGATTGGCTTGCCCTCCTTATTGTGTCTAACTTACTAGTGAAGATAAATGAATTTTCATAGTCTATTACAGGTAGACATCCAGCATATGCCACTGAACCCACTGAGATCAAGAAGACAGAACCCCACAGATCCACTTCATGCAACCCAGAGGCAGGCACTGCTGCAAACAGCACTGACTCACAGCAAGAAGTTTGCTACATAAGATCAATGACAGAAGACAGAATATCCAAGTGATTTCATATTGAGTCTATGCATAATAAAAAGGTGAAATATATATGCAAGCTGACAAGAAACCAGTTGTATGTATACTAAACATTACAAGGAAACAATACTTTATCAGCGAGTTCAAGGGAGATGCCTGATGCCAGGGTTCATATGGGACCTGTATTTGCAATATTGCCCATATTCTTTTCAGCAAGTTGCCCATCTTCAATAACACTGAATCAGAATACATTGTAGTGAACTATAGAAATGATCCCTGAAAGTACAGTCTTTCAGAATATATTGTATACTACTAACCATTTTAGGTTACTTATATAAATTTTCAACACACTCCTTGATTATTTCTAGAAGTATATCCCATCAAAATTCTGATACTGTAATCCCATCACTCCAGGGCCAAGGCTATGGAATTACGAGTTTACAACCAGCCTTGGATGCATAATAAAATGATGTAGCTCACTTAGTAGACTCATTGTCCAGCATGCAGGAAGTGATGGGTTTACACTCAGCACTTCATAAAGAGGGCATGGTAATAGGTACCTATAATCTCAGTCCTCACAAAGCAGAGATAGAAGGGATCAAAGTTCAAAGCTATCCTAGATTACAGAGAAACCTGGATACCTGTGATCCTGTTATGCTTTCCTCATTTCCTCCCCTTTTTTGCTTCCCTCCTTCTTTCCTCTCTTCCTTTCTTCCTCTCTTTCTTTCTTTCTTTCTTTCTTTCTTTCTTTCTTTCTTTCTTCCTTCCTTCCTCTATTCCTCTTCTTGCTTGCTTTTTAAAAACAACAAAATTTTAAATTGATACAAATTTGCTAATCTGACAATTTAATTGTAGTTATTAGAGTGATATTCCAGTGCAGGTGGGATGAGCTCAAGAAACCCCAAGATAGATAAAGTCCTTTAAATCATATTTGAAGCCATAACTTTCAGCTATGGCTTTTATGCAAAGGTTTCACCATCTTAACATACATCTTAACTCAGGCTCTGTAGACAGGAGGGGTTGTGAACATTTTGACATCCTTCAAATTACACTCAAATTGTCAATGAAGTTGTGCTTGAAGATGAAGTAATTCTTTAGTACGTGCCTAAGAATGGATATGGATTATTCAATGATGAAGCAATCAAAACCACAACCAAATTAAGACATTATGTGTTTATACATTGCTTTAATTGTATTTCAAGAATTTTACAAATTCTTTTTCATGACAAGCTGCCTATTTGCTTTACCTGAATAGAACACACCATGTGTCAAGTTCACTTGCATGTCCTGGATTCTTAAGTAGTTATCCTGTGAAAAGTACAGATTAAAATGTTCCTGTATAGTGCTGGAGATGAAGAGTTCTGTGTTCATGTGTTTGGGCATCACAGGAGCTCATTGTGAACATTCTACACCAACAGGGAAATTCCAATGCTACTTCTCTTTGCCTCCTCTCATATTTCCATCTGTTTTTCATTCTTCAAATATTTATGGAATGCCTGCATGAGGTGCTCTGCTGGACACATATAGACAAGCTTGATGGAAGCTAGTGCATCAGAGGGTGGACAATCCTCCTCAAAGTCAGGAGACATCTGGTGTTACCTAACCACAACAAGGTTTGGAGGTGAAGGCTAAGGAAGATAAAATTCTCCCAGGGTCACAACTTATCACAACCTATCTGGAGAAGGTGATACATGACAACAGACATATTGAGTGTGGAAACAGAGGAGATAATTATATCAGTCATGAAAATAATTATCAATGATGGAAGATCATCTTTGAGGTAGGCATAGGTCAAAACAGAATGTGCATCTGTCAGTTTCTCTGCATGTAATTCAGAGGGTTCACTACTCTCTGGCCTATCATTATGCACTATCTATTCTTTTTAATGTCTTTGGAGTCTGGTTTCCATGTAATTGGGATTATTGGTTTGTTCTTTGTTTTCCACTATGCTTTTCTCAGAATTTTCCATCTAGATTTCCAGAGCATGGACTCCTCAATTCTTTATGCAGGAATGACTCAATGAATGGATAACTTGTCTTCTAAAGATCGCTTCCTACAAACCTTCCATAATTTCATCTAAATTAATGGCAAATCCCTAACACTTTCAGAAACATCTTTTTCTTTCCTTGTGTTGATTCATCTCTAAGGATTTTCTATTATTACCTTCAAATGAATTTTTTAATGGAGCTCCAGCTACAATACTGGGTTTCTGGAAAGCCATAAACCTTCAAATAAACATTAGCCATCTGTAAAACATAGGTTTTAGGAACTTGTACTAGAGATTTAGGCTGGAGTGTTGTCCATTAACCCTGCATCTTTAAGGAAGTTACTTAACCACTTTGCATGTGTTTCCACATATATGAAAAGACATTCTCTACAGCACTATTTATTGAATACAGGGTTTCATGAAATCTATCAACAGATTAGAAAAAATAATTCATTGTAGGTTGCCTTGGTTGAAAATTAACTTGTGTTTTTGCCCATACTTATTGTTATGGTACCCACTATGAAAAGAAGACTGTAAAAATTTCTTTCTCATTTCAAACAGATGTATCATCTGACTAGGTCTATCTGCTTATCTATTATCTCTTAACCCACCTATGTACATTTATACATGTATATATCTGGATGATAAACAACATTTATTTTATTTCACTATACCTCACAAATAGGACTTTCTATTCAGCAACAGTTCATTCAATATAAATGAAATGGCTTCATAGATTTCAAATACATAACCATTTCAAATAGAATCTTAAAATAATAAGCTAAGCTGTCAAATGCATGAAGTTTTCTTTCTCTTGGCTGTCAAAGACTCTCCCTTGTACATGGTGTGTTTCATTCCATGAAATACAAAGCTATTTCCATTTAATTCTAAATAAAAGTACCTAGACATTTTTTTTTCTTTGAAAACAGTGCAGCAGTTATAACATTTTCAATTCTCAGTGGCGTAACTTGTAAATAACTTCACTTTGCTTTTAGAGATTCTGCTACCATCGTGGCTGGGATGCTATCTGTGGAGTGGGTGTGAGTTTATTCAGTGTTGTCCAAACCGGTTATGAAAACAATTGCACATCCTTGTGTGAGAAGGCATTTCATCAATTCCGCCAGCTTTGGTAAATAACACATTTTCCAATGCTTCACATGACAATGAAAAACATTTCATAGAGATTCTTTAAAGATATTGAGAATGGGCTGAAGCTAGTGAATGCTACTTTCATTCATTTTTATACTTAACCATCAAACTATGGCTACTGCTGAAAGACAAAGATCCTTAAAAGTACATGAAATGATTAGTGGTATAATAAGCAAAGTTAAGATATATGGTATGGGTCATAAAATGGAGGGAAGCTCAATGTTCTGTGAAGATAAATGGTGGGGCGGGTGCCTGGGGAGGTGGTGGCTCTGCCATGAGAGGAAGGAGAATGATTAGGACAGGTTACCAGAGGAATGAATTCCCAATGGTGTCTAGTTGAAAGGGGTGATGTATTAGGATGAGTAATGATGCAATGATATTCTATTCAGGGCAAGTAGCATGCACAAAACATGAAATGTAGAGTGGATTCACAAAGTTTTATTTTTGGACAAAAAAGTCAGAAAAGTTGGACTGAAACTAAGGCTATAGTGAAGTACAGTCAGTTCAGTGATGTGTGGGTGAATGTGGTAAGACCAATGAAGACTCTGCTGAGGCTTAGAGTCATTAATTATTATTTATTTTATTTCACAGTACAGCTTCTTAGGAGCCATGCAGCCTAGACATGGATCAGCATATGAATGCCTGTCCAAAGGGTCTCTGCCCAGCAAATCCCATGGAAGACTGTCTCTCACTTGGCAAGGACCAGTGGACCCCAGGGCCGTGCAGGATCTTGCTGAATTCATGCAGTTTGAAGGTTATTTTGTCTCTCCTTATTTGCTTATTCCATTGGCATATTTTCACTTTCACTTAGTCAATCACATATGCAACAGCTGTAATTTTCCCAGGAAATTCTGTTCTTTCTCCGATATTTTCCCCTTTAAAATCGGCAGAGGGGATAATGCTCTTGAACCTCTTATCTGAGATTACCAACTGCAACTCCTAATCCTGGGAACCATTCTGACTCAATGGAGTTAACATTAGTCGGTCTTGCTTTCATAACCATTCTAAGGAAAAGGTAGATAGAACCATTTTGTAGAAGAGACTCAGAACTGTCGTATGTATTAGAAAATCAACACTTGGAACATTAACCATGTGTCACAGTTCTGGAAAAGAAAGTAAGGCATGCACGTAGGGCCAACTGTGTAGAGTTCCCTGGACACCAAGATTATAGAATCAATGGTAGGAAAATGGGAAAAGGATTTGCTGAGCAGGTTATCTGGGGTAAACATGCCATTAAATATGAACATATCACCAAATTTTTGGTTACTTTACTATTTGCTCCATAATTTATGCCCTCCTGTATCTAGTTACAATATCACTCCTATCTGATATAGTTACAAAATAAATTAACACATTTTCATGGATTCAATAAAATAGTCTTCATCATGTCTTTCAAGCTCTTTATATATGGCTCTCATCTAGAAAGTTTGAAAAATCATTCATTTTATTTATGGAGGTATTACCAGTATTCTCTTGTAAACTATTTGATTCTATTTATGCAGCCATAGAAAAGCATTATCTCATTGCACAAACACAAGGTGAATAACAAATCAATTTTTTCACAGTAATTTTTGTGATTTTTCTGCCAAAATCGATTACCAATGAAAACATTTTTTTTGTCTCAAAATACATGCTGGTGTCATTAACATAGTTAAATTTATTTTATATCAAGAAGTTTCTAGCTATGGTGCCATGTAGGGAGACACCCTAGCCCCGCCCCATGGCAACCCGGATAAGTGCCAGGTGGACCCAGGACTCGCCCAAGAGGGCGGGGCAAAGGGAAGTCTGGGTGACTTAAGGAAAGGTTCTTAAGGGCTGTACATGGAGACCCTGCCCCTTTCTCTCTGGCCGGGCTAGCTTGCTTCGTGTGAGTTCGCTCTGGCTTATGTTTTGCTCTGGTGTTTACCTGAATAAAGAAGTCTTACCATCACGGACTACAGTTCATCTTTGAGCACACGGGGTAACCCATAAGAGTGCCAAGTGTGTGCTGGTTTTGTTATTGTCTGAGCTCTGACTATTCCTCATGGCATTTTGGCCTACACCCACTCTTGCATATCAGGTGCATTCCAAAATCCTCTGGATTTTTACCCTCAGCCCCTTAGCTACCTAATGGAGCAATCTAGGAGCACATAATCATTTATTGCCACATGCATGTGGAAGGATAGGTTTAGTATCTAGATTAAAAGAAGGATGATGGTTTATGGCTTGATCTTTTCTGCCTTTGCAACATTAACTTGAAGGACAGGTAAGTATTTATATATGTTAGGTAGGTGTGTGTGTGTGTGTGTGTGTGTGTGTGTGTGTGTGTGTGTGTGAGTGTGTTTGTGTGTATATGGGTGTGTGTGTGTGTATGTGTGTTTGTGTGAGTGTATGTGTGTGTGTATGTGTTTGTGTGTTTATGTTTGTGTGTGTGTCTCCAGGGGTAGATTTCTTTTATGGATTACATAAAATACCAAAGCCAACTTGCTCACATTCGGACATTGTTTACGGGGTAGTGCTTAGACTGAATGGTGAAACAATACATTTTGTTTGACTACAGATAAAGAAGTATTCTTAGTGTAACCACACTCACATGTCATCCCCTGTAAGGCATGTCCTGACTTGACAATGATCAGACCACATACCTACAAGAAGGAACTCAGGCTTCTATTCTGTGAACCCACAAACTCTGTATGTCTTCTACTTAAAATTCAAACTTAGTAAGTGTGACTCTGCCTGAACTGGATTGAGTTTTCAGTTTTGTCATCAATCCAACCTGAAGACTTGCTGCTAGTGCAACTCAGAAGGGCTATATATTATCTTTCCTCCTGTGGCTATTTCTCCTCGCTTTACATTTAGCTCCTGTCATTTTCATGGACAGATACAGGGCAAGTTAGTGATTTATTCACATTTCCATGTGTTTGATTTTTTTAAAAAAATCTATATTTATGTGACATTTGTATGTTTCTCAATATTTTATTTTTCTTAGATTCAAACATATGTGTACACTGCTATCAAAGGTCTCACCGAAAATGTATAGACATGGTATATTTTGTAGATCTGATTTTACAACAATGTTGCCAATATTTGTGTGTCAAATACTGTTAAGGAGCATTTTAAATTCTAGCTATAGAATTTCATGTTACAATCATATGTCATTCTATACTATCATTACATGAACTTGTTTATTTGATTCATTCATATCATAGACTATGGATTTTGATCTAAAGGTAGTCTGTGAGATACATGGTAATTCATTTCTTTTAATGTTTCAAGATGAATTACCAATAATTCTATTATAATTAATTTTAAAAACTTCACAATTTCAAAAATACCTTGCCGGACAGCTTGTGAAATTTGGCAAATGGGAGATTTTGATGCAATACTCAATGACATAAAGCCACAGTAAAATACATAGTACATGTCTAGATACAAAACACACAGATTTCTAGGTTTCAAGGAAAATAAGGTGAAGTAAAACTTAAAAAATAAAATCAACTTATAAAGCATCTGTTGGAGCTAATGAACCATAAAAAGCATGCATTAGAAAATGAAGAATGACTGGGCTGAGCACATCCTAAAGCAGTAAAATAACTGACGTTTTTACATGTATGAATAGATCTAACATACAGATCCATGAGTAAGGACAGACCACACTTAAGTGTCACAATTTGAAAGAACAGATGTTATCTCCAAGTTTTGGTCCCTTCCCTCTGTGGTCTCAAATACACACAGCCACAGCCATTTATCTATTATCTTCTTGATTATGGATTTATTGTTCTCTTGCTGGATCTGGCACCTCTATTTGGAGCTATTAGACATTATATATTTTGATGAACACCCTAATAACTATTTGCATATTAGTGTGCCTATTTAATTAGCATATATTTTAAAAATTTAAATAAACTCAATATGTTATATCCATAATTCCAGATATTGGTCTGATAATATGAACTCATAATCTAATGCTGTGGACATGGGAGAAACACCCCTGCAATTGAAACTCGTCATGAAAAGTAAGGCGGTGCATCTACACTCTCCCAACCAATCCAAAGTTAGAAACACTGAAGAAAAAACAAAGAGAGACAAAATTCAAATGAAGCCAGAGAGAAGGGAAAACCATCTACAAGGGATTATCTTTAAGAAAGCAGATGATCTAGAGTTCGCTGTTTGGTATTTTCAGTATTCTATGATGATGTAATTATTTTCTACACTCATGAATTCAGGAAATCTTTGAAAAATAACATTCAAGCCAGGCGGTGGTGGTGGCACATGCTTTTAATCCCAGCATTCGGGAGGCAGAGGCAGGCAGATCTCTGTGAGTTTGAGACCAGCCTGGTCTACAAGAGCTATTTCCAGGACAGCCTCCAAAGCCACAGAGAAACCCTGTCTTGAAAAACAAACAAACAAAAAAAAACAACAAAATAAACAAAAGAAAGAAAGAAAGAAAAAACCATTCAAAACTTATACTCATATAGTGAGGATTAGAAATTTTCTTAAGGAAAATACCTGAAATGGAAAAACATCCAAGATGAAATGATGAGGGCAGAAAATTTGAGTAATGACAACTTTAAAGCTAACCACAAAAATTAATTCTTCTGTGGTACTTATCATGATATTTTTGTTATTGTTGGTGAGAAGACATTTAAAGATAGAAGTGATTTACAAATACCTATGTCTATTTTCAAATCATCTTTATCAGTAAAGTCAGAAGTCAATCATTTGTTAAGCATCTAAGTGTGATTTCTGTTTCCTTTTCATTCTGTGTGTGTTTATAGAGAAATGGAAGCATATCTAATACTTCAAAATGTTAGGAAAATTCTAAAATGACCTATTACTGTATGTAGTAATTGACAGAAGCAGTGCTAGAGTTTGGCATAAAACATAATTTAAATAGGTTTATAATTCTTTCACATGTAAATTGTGTTGTCTTTCAGAATAAAGAATTAATGCTCCTAAATAAGAAAAGTTTGGAAACATGTCAATAGGTACAATGAATGAATAATCCTTGATCATGTCAATTAATTATTACCTATTAGTTTTAAAATACATCTAAACTCAAAGTAGAAACGGGAGAGTTATAATAAATTCCTCTAAGATTTAAGTTCTAGTGTTCTGAATTTTTATATTCTGTATTGATAAATTCTCATACTTGAGCTGTATATGCATTAGGTCTTGCCATCTTATAAAGATACTAGGAAAATTGTCCATTTATATAAATATTTATTGTTTGTACTACCTACCAGACTATGTCCTAGATACATATCATCCATATCATTCAGTCTTGAATAATGGTCTTCATTGCTATTCTCACTTCATGAATTATGATACCAAGATTCAGGCCAGAAGTAACTTGTCAAATTGTCACAACTAGAATTCTGAGCTCCATCTTTATTAATCTAAACTTGTACCTCAAAGAAAGAGGTGAAAGTATGATTAACAATACTAAAACAGCTAAGGAACAGTCTATTCTATTAAGTCCTATGACTAACTGCATATTTATATACTAATAATAGATCTAATTTATCCAAGCAGAAATGTTCCTATCAACACATAACAATTCCATAACAAATTTCAAGATCTATAAAATTCATTGTTGAAGTGTTCACTTTAATGTGTATGTTTCTAGATGTGAATTTCATGCATCTATCATCCTGAAGATAACATTTAGAATGTGTCTTCTGCAGAAACACTACCAAAAAGTAAAAAGTTGAACCTGTCCATTGTGTGCTAAGAAAGAACAGCTGTCCAAGGGTGGCTCTGGAAGAGGCCCAGTCAGTGTGAATCCAGAAGACAACCAACAGGATGCTGTCATTTATCTGGGAGAGAAGAGGCATTTGTTTGACACACTGAAGTCAGCCTCAGGGTGATGCAGCTTTGTTCAGCAATGATTAGGCAGAATATAATATTCCTCATTGTCCTGATTGGGCAAACAAGACAGTTTTGAGATAGCCACCCCTGAGTACAAACAAAAGTCTGGAGAACAGTGGGAGGGGAGAGTATGACAGTTTTAAGAAGTTAGTACCTTTTATTTCTGAGAAGTGAAGACCTGTTGTTTTAAAGCTCAACAAGTTCATGAATATTCATTGTCATCTACCTGGTTTTCCCAAGGAACTTTACTCTAGTCTTGTCTTTATTTGATTGCTCGGGTTTGCTTACATGCTTTGTTGCCTATCCTAGCATCTCTGTGATCAAATATTCAGCTAGACACACGAGGCTGGATGAATTACTTTCTTGAAGAAATTAATGTGCTACTGTATTCAGAATTAAACATGCACTCAAGTGTGAGTGCAAATACACCAGAAATCACTGGAAAATCAAGGAAGCACAATCAAAGTCCTTGTTGTGTGTATAGTATTGAGCTGTTTCTTGTATATATTCTTACTGTACTTCACGGAGGATAAAATGAAAGACCTTTAGGTCTAGATCACAGCATGCAAAAAACATCAAAGAGATAGGAGTCAGCCTTTGGAAGACAGACTTAAATGATGTACACTGTGGACAAAGAACCTAAGCAAGTAGAATAAAAACTAAAAGTGTGAGGTTTGAAGGAAGAAAGCTTTTGCCTTTATGAAGGCTAAGGATATACTGTACTGCATTCAGTGAAGAACCTACTTTGAACCAACAGAGAAGAAAATTGAAAGCAAACAAAAGAAACTTCATTTGGTTTAGGGCAGTGGTCTTCAACCTTCCTAATTCTGTGACCCTTTAATACAGTTCCTCATGCTGTGATGACCCCTACAACCACAAAATTATTTTTGTTGCTATTTCACATCTGTGATTTTGCTGTGGTTATGAATTGTAATGTAAATATCTGTGTTTTCTGATAGTCTTAGGTGGCACTTATGAAAGGGTCATTGGACCCAAGGATCTCTGGCTTAGGATAACAATTTCATGAGGTTCGTTTTTGCAGTCTGTATTGCTATAGACAGAATTGAAAGTAATCTGGAAAATAATAAGTCTAAGCATGAACAGCTCATTTTTTAGTGTCATATCCAGGAAAACAACAGGTCATTGGACTAAGTATTTCTAGATGTCAGTGGCTACAACTGAACTAAAGAACTTCAACAGTATGTAGGCTAAAGGTACTAATATTGCAATGTCATTTGCAAGTTATCTCAGAAACATGTTTACAGACCAAATGATTGTAAAATCATGCTGATCTTCAATGGCATGAAATTTTATGTTTTTTATTTAAGAATACACTTATCAAATGTAAACATGTACCTCCAGCATAAGAGAGAAATCCTACACACACACACACACACACACACACACACACACACACACACACACACACACACACACGTGGATGTTGCATTTTCGAAAGCACACCATCTTTAAAATGTGTTCAATATTTAACTTTAAGTTAAATATAATAATTTTGGTTTCTACTACCTGTATTATGCTACTTTTTGTAGATTTGGATACAAAGATCATTTTTCTTTTCTTTATAATTTGATTGTATAACACTTTCTAAACAAACTAGAATTGTACTTTATATATCGAGAATATCTAATGAATTTTGAGTTGATGGCTTGAATTAACACCTTTGATTCTGATAGCAAGCCATTAGCATTGGTCTACTCCTGATATAATCAAAAGTTGGGCAGATACCTTCTGACAACACAATATAGTGATTTCTAGTTTGTCACCAAGCTCAAGACCATCTCCCTTTTCCAGATCACCAGAGTCTCTCCAGTTCTCAGGAATCTCTCAGTGACCCCACATTCTGTATGATCCTGTATAGCTCACCATTCTTCAATGCTCCTTTCATGGTATGGACAAAGATGACCATTGAGTTTTAATTTCATACAAATAATGTGTAAAGATTTGCTGGGTTATCTTTAGACTAGCTTGAACTCATCCCTATGCTAGCTTTTGACCTATCCCTTTTGAAGGCTTATTCATTTCTTATCTAGAAAACAAATTTTATTTTTCTATTGTGACAATACAGATGAGATTGTTGTTCATATCAGAAACAAACAAGTGATGTTCGCTTTACATTCACAGGTTACTGTGACCCTAAACAACTCCCTGAGAACACACATTATTCATGTTAATTTGGGGCTAAGGTGAACCAGGTATAGGGAAATGTTTAAATGACATGATCAGTGTGTGCCAGTTCCTATCTTCTAACTCTGAACCCCATGGAGACAACTTAGTCCCTCTGCCACGTAGACCAAGGACTCTGATCAGAAGACAATTATTTTTGTGAAGTCCCATGTCATGTAACTCTACTGTCTATCAACAGAAATGTTGTTCAAGACATAGTAAAGTGTAAGGGATATTTGTAGACTGTGAGTAGAGAATAGACACAGAAAACAAAATGTATATAAAATGCACATGCAAGTGAGTTTGTCTTCAATTGACTTGTTGAGTTAATATCCTTTGTCATTTCCTAAGAATCAATTAAGCCTTTGGCAATATGGGGCTTCACCAATCTTCTTTTCCTGCACCATGATGCCATACTTGGTACATAATCAAAGGTCTAATGATACTGTAATCTGTACTGATATTTCTAAGCAGTTGAGTTGGATAGGAACTCAACCATGAACAATTACCCATATGAATCTCTGGGTAGTGGTGCATCTTTCTAACCTTTAATTCTTTCATTGAAATTTTCTCCTTTTAATGTAATTTCTTATATTTCATTTGTTAATGGCTACATTTCTGTCATACCCGTAGCCTTATTGATGCATTTATACACAGAGGTAGCTGCAGTTTTTCTAGAGGGTGGATTCTTGAGTGGAATTAATTTGACCTGGTTGCAGTTTCAAAGCGCCAGACATTATCATTAATAAAATGAAGCCAAATCCTACAAGAACCCACTGCCTGGTACCATGCCATTGAGAATTCAAGGCTGTTGCACTTTAAATTCAAGATTTCCTATCATGAATGGGCCCTGCCCTATAACAATGTCAGAAGACAACAAAAATAATAGTACCTTACAGGCCAAGGAATGACTAATCCACCAAATACCTCTCCCTTTAGACAGGTGAAAAAATGCCTGCAGCTGATTCATCAGCACTCAAAACAACAGAGGGATATTTGTAGGGGTATGCACTTCTATCAAACATTATTTTTCCCATTATTGCCTGAAATTTATGGAATTTAATTAACTTCTACTTCATTGGCATTTTGGAAATGAACTGCTTCTTAAGTGGGCATTGGTTTGGATCTCCTTAGTATTCCATCACATAAAAGTGATGCATAAATCTAAGTCTTCCAATAAAGCCATGCTTTGTTATACATCATTTTGAAAAAATTTGTACTGTTCTATAACTTTGCCAGCCTTAAATAAACTATTTTTACCCACATTGTGAAAACATGGTCTTATGAGTTTGGGGAATTATTTAAACTCAAATGATTAAATATGTGTGTGTGTGTGTGTGTGTGTGTGTGTGTGTGTGTGTGTGTATGTGTAGACATATATCTGAAAATGTGTATGTATATTTTTAATACAGTGTCATATGGGGAAATAAGAAAATATCATAGAAGTTATTGTTAGCTTTGTAAGTATGACACATTTTACAGTCCCCTGGGAACTAGATTAGATTGTTCTATAGACAAGTCTGTGGAGATTATCTTGATTAAGTTCATTGGGGTGAATAAGATCCAGGCCTCTACAAAAATAAAGTGAACTGAGCATATATGCATGCATGTGTAAATCCATTGATCTCTGCTTGTAATTTGGCTATAATGTGCCCTGCTGTTTCAGGTTTATGCCACTATTATTTCCTGTCAGCTGGACCTGGGAACTGAAGAAACACCTTCTCCTGATGTTTTTTCAGGATATAAACAACAATCAGCAATATTACAGGAACCTGAGACACTAAACTTACAGTTCCATGAATGTTCAAGAGTTTATGCAACCTTACAATCTGTTCATGTTCCTTTCAGTCAAGGACCTTATACAACTCTCTGCTTCCATGGTGTCTGCTGAAACAGTGTCTACTATCCAAGTGCTAAAGCCTTCTCTAAATTTGTCTATATAACGTCCAATTGAAAATTATAAATTTTCATATGCAAAACAAATACCAGATTTAGTAATATTTGTGACCTAAGGTTTGGTTATATAAGTCAACTGGGATTCTTATGAAAATTAATTGGTATGGTTTGTCAGAACATGGAAGTCTAAGAAGTCAAGCCCTGGGTTCATTCCTCAGGATTGAAAACCAAAAACCCAAACCAAAATAAAGAAATAAACTTTAGAAGTAATTTGATAAAAGAAAAAAAATATACTTTGTTTCTTCCTTATTTCACTACTCATGACCCACAGTGTATTATTACCACATTTGTTGTCCTTAATATTGTGCTTACTGGTGGTCTGCAATATGACTCGTGAGATCTGACTTTACAATATTTAGACCTGTGCCTTGGTATACTACATGATACCCAGTCATGTACTAAACAGAGTATATTGCCCTAGCCCATGCTAAGTCACAAGATCACAAGTATGAACAATCATCATTCTTTAGTGTTGGTTTTGGTTAAGCTAGGGTGTTCTGAAGGCCAGATATATTTACTGCACTTCTGTTTATACTATTGACAAGCCCTGATAAACTTCTGGGGATGCAGCAAACATCAAGGAACATCTATATAATACCATAGGCAAATATGAAAGATACATATATACAAAATTATGGACTCTCAGAGATGAGAAACTACACTTTCTTCACTACAGTTTTTCAGGGGTTTATACACAGAAACATTTAAGACACAAACACACAATAGCATTATAAAAACTTAGTGAACATGGAAGTACCTCTACAACAGCATAAGTGAGCTAAGACCCCTTCCATGTGCAATGGAAGGAAGGGGGACTTCATATCCAATTAACTCTAATACTTATCACTTCATTCTCAGTGCCCTGGTACTAACTTATTTTGTCATCCTAATAAACTCATGAAACAGATCATAATTTTAGGAGCTGGTGGGTTTCTTTGTGGTTAAAAGCACTGGCTGCTCTTACATGAAATGAGCTCATTCCCAGAAGCAGTTCATAACCATCTGCAACTCCAGTTTCAAGGGATCTGATACCTTTCTTCTGCCCCCTTCTGGTGAGCAGCACTCATTTAATACATCATGCAGACAAATGCTAATATAAATAAGGCAAAAATGAGTAAATCTAAGAGAAAAGATAACGTTATTAGCATCTCCTTTACAGAAAAAATATGCATTTTATCACAAAGCCATTAAGAACATGAGAGGGTTAAGTCATGGATACAGAATCCATATGGTGTGGCTTGCACACAAACACTCTTTGTAAACATAAACATAGTAATAGGCTCAGAGAAGGAGAAGATAAGATGTTGACATGAACAAATAATAAGTTGCCAAGTTACATTTAAACATTATTCTACTGACCATAAAATAGAGATACTTAATATTTCTTCCAAACTATATCATATATGGGATAGGTTTTATGGAATAATTTGTCTCTTCTCAAAAAATCATATGCTGAAGGTAGGACCTTTACCATATAGTTAGGATTAGATCCCAAAGTTAGGAATAACTGCTGTGCAACCAATTCCCTTAGGATAGCCCTTGTTTGACTTTCCCAAGCTGCTGATGAGCTTAATGATACTGGTGATGTGTTATGGACATGACACAGTATTGGAAAATAGTCACACATGGAAAAGTTATTTCAAAGTAATATTAAAGACTGGACAACTGAAAGAAGGCAAAACAATTACTCATAAACATCCTGCGTTTTGCAAGACCTGACTTAATCTACTCACCCAAACTTTGGTTACCAGGACATCACTGGATTTCATGCCTCTTTGGAAAACAATCAGTGAGTCACTTGGCCAGTGAAATTTTTAGGGACTAATAACAATGCAATTTTTTTCTGGAATTACTCAAAATGTGTTGATTCCACTTTTCACAATGATTATAAGACACTAAAGACAATTGCTTTTAGCTAGTCACAACATCTGGAATGCTATCTGGTAAAGTCTGAGCACATGGGTAACATGTAAAACTGCTTTAGAAGTAATTGATCCCACTATCTCTTGAAAAATACTGCTTTTTGAAATACAAGAAGTTTTTCACCCTGAAACACGTTGACTTTGTTTCATTTTTGTAATCTCAGTCATACTCAACTTCCACATAAGTTACGTCATCACAAAGTAGCATGGTGCATTGGGGATACAGCTAGAAAAGAAGTCCAATCTCACATATTGCATCCAAGCACACCTTGTGAAGTCATGAAATGCGAGTGTAGAAGTAAATACTTAGTCTTCCTGTAATTGTCTATGACTAACTGCACCTATCTCAATTACAAATGTATCCCACTACACACAATTCTTGAAATCACTTGGTTATCTCATGCGTCAATAGTCTCATAAGAAAGTTTAGAGCAAAAATTCATCTTCCTCATCAAAGCATTCTGTTACCTGTGAAGAAATAACCAACTAAGGTGCTAATATTCAATGCTGGTAACGCATGAGCGCTCTGCATGGAATGTTCTATGACGATCATGACATCTTCCTCTATGCACATGAATGCCCATGAAATGCAACAGATGACACTTATGTAATGGAAATTCAATTTTACTTAAACTGAAGAGCTTTAAAATGAAAGACCTACAGGTGACTAAATAGCTGTAATTTGGGACAGTACAGTAATAACTGTAGCAGGAATTAAACAGTGGCATTTATCTGCTCATTCTTAAGCTCTCCCTTTATATGACAATAACTAAAAATTTATAAGTTGTAAAAAAAATTGAAAGTTATCCTGGTTTGATATGTTGAACTCTAAATCTTTCTTGAATTAATTCTTCTATTTTTTTCATTGTCAACCAACTATAAAGCAAACATTATGGAACTCAGAATTGCCTTTAGAATACAGAGTTCATCATATTTTAAAAACAGATAAAATATGTCATGACTGTTATTTTCTTAATATATATAACTATAATTAAAATGATTGTTATTTGTAAATGCCATAACTGAAGTTATTAGACTAGAAGCAGTTTTCAGTATGTTTTCTTGTAAAAGTCAATTTAGAACAGTACCAATGCTAGTACTATGACTTAGTGAGTACAGTCCTTAGTGCCTATTCTGGCAACACAAGTTAGATCCATACATCCCACATGGGAAGGAAATAACAGAACTGACTATTGTTATGATTTCTTCTGACTCCACATATGCAACACACACACACACACACACACACACACACACACACACACACACACCAATAAAATTTATTCTCATTGAAGCTTATCAGTTTCCTTTGGTAGCCAATATAATACCATTAATCAACCAGCAAGAAAATAATATTAAACACTTCAGCTGTATTGGTAAGTTTTAGTATTCAAGTTGTGGAGAGACAGTACTGAATGAGATTTGGCATGACAATTGCCCCCGTTATTAGGAGGGTCTGGATCACTCGGACCTCCAAGTGAGTCTTTTTATTTAATGATTCCACATTTGTTCTCCCTATTATATAAGTTTTCAATTTATCTTTTCCTTTACTCATCTACCATAAAGCAGGCTTGTAATAACTCAGGCTAGTATCATAGTATTATGTGCATTTTCACCATCAAAAAATTTATTTCATGAATAGATGTGTTCGTTAATTATTGTTCGCATAATTCTTCTGTATACATCAGAACTGAATGAGAAGAGAACACAAAGAATGATTTTTTTTTCTGCCCTAAATGAACTTGTGATGTTGTCTTGGAAACAAAATAGGCTTTAAAACTTTGAGAAAAAGAACTTAGCATTGAGAGTAAAAACCACACGTCTGTTTTTCTCACTAGGGTTGCTCTGGCTCTTAGTTGGCCTTTAGCAATTAACACTCAAATATATTTATGGAATAGAAGTTCTATGAGTAGCATTTAATTGCCCTGTTGGCCTCATACATTAACTTCCTGCAGTACCTTTAAGGTTATATCAGTAACTACTCAAAAAATTATCCTCATTTGCTAAAAAGCAAACAAAACCGAAATAAATTAAACCTTTGGGGTCTGTCATTATGCTGATATGGGCTGAGGTTTTCCATAGCTCTGCCTCCGAAAAACTCCAGAAGGAATTTCCCCTTCCGTCCCTCTGTAGTCTGCCATGTTATAAGCTGTTTTTATGCCGAACTTGCAAGAACTTATAGTGTCCACTGAACCTATTCTGTTTCTCTTCAGGACAAGTCCTTAGTTGCATCTTTCAAAATCAATATTCAAAGTGCATCTGGCCTACAGTAGCCCCACTAAAGCTGGTCTGAAGAGCAAGGGCAGCTGGTAGCATTTTGATTACAGTCACTCTTCCCTTCTTCTCCACCAGATCAGAAAGCACCTAAGGAGGAGAACTGTTATTTGTTGTTGCTTTATTGATGAATTATTCATCCTCTCAGAAGTTATGGTTTAAACACAATAGGGTAGTGAGTACAGGTGGATCTAATTTCCATGACGATGGAACTTTTTCCATTAATCAAATGCTAAAATAAATGAGTGTATGATTACACACCAAACCTGCATCAGAATGAAACACAATGGATTTAAGAGAAGCAAACGTGAAACATTGCTTGAACTGGAAAAGTGAATGTTCTTAAAGCCCCTTCCTCCTTAAATAGCATGACTGAGAAGAAATGACCAAATAAAGTGTTGGGATCTTAATCCTAACTTCAATATGAATTGTTAGATACTTGAAAGTCAAGCGGTCAGTATAATAAATGAATAACAAATAAGTTCTGCTTCTTGTTGAAAATGTAGGAGGAATGGGGAGTAAAATAGATGCTAGGAGGGGAATTAACTGGTTACCATAGCAATTCCAGGGAGAGTGTACTAGATGGGAACAGAGTAGGAGTTGCATACAGGATTGTAGGGTATATTGAAATAGATTCTGAAAGAACTCTCAAACTTGGGAACAGGATACAGATGCTTTTCAGACAATGCCCACCACATGTCTACACACTTAGCGCCATATCCAGATCCTTGACATCAGTGCAAATTTATGTTCCACTCTTAGCTAACATTCATTTTCTTTCCCTTTTTCCTAATAATGGGAGTCATGGGAGTCAGTGAGTCTTAGGTAGGATTTCATGCCTCAACGCAGGAGACAGGCCGTGATTATCCAATTTTGATAGTTTTATCAACCAGTATGAAAACTGATTATATATATATATATACATATATATACATATATATATGTATATATATATATGCTAGTGATGTATAGATGAAAACCATGTGTTCTAATCCTAAATATGAAAAAGGAAGTGCCAACCAAGCTAGGGTTCCTGAAAAGACAGGAGGTGTTTCTCTGATATGTGTTTCATGAAGCCTGCCATGTATCCTTTACGGTTTTGCTCATGCTTGATTAAGTTTCTTATTACTGCTAGTACAAATTACCACACAGTTGATGATAGAAACATAAAACGTAATTATCGAGATCAAAAGTCAGAAGTGTGAGGCAAAATTCACAGAGGATTCATCTCAAGGCTTTAGAGAATAGTGTCTGTCATTCTGAATTTCTGGCTTCCATCTGTCTCCGGGTTCTGTGTGACTTCACAACTGCCTTCCATGAGAGTGCCAGGAAGGCCAGATGTTTCTGTCTCCAAATTCATATCTCTCCCTTCAAATCTCCTGGCTGTCTCTCTTTTACATGTAACATCTCTTTGACACCCCAAACAAAAGGCAGACAATGCCTCAAATCAGCTCCCCCAGTTTTCTTAGGCATCACTATCACAGATTTGAGTACTTAGGGCGTGCACATCTGGAGTTAGACTTTGAACAACTTTGTTGTTCTCTATCATTGTTTTTCCTTTGTGAACACAATGTGTAGAGAAGGTTTTCATCCTACGATGTCAGGTCGAGAACCATTATTTTGAAAAGTACTTTCAATGAATAAAGATGTTTAAGCTTTAAGTTCTGTTTGTTTTTATTTTCTCCACCTTAAACTACATTGTGTTTGAATTATGCAAATAAAGCAATCTTCACACTGCAAACACTTAAGAAAGACCTTATAGTAATGAACCCCATAAAACTCTAAGCAGCATCTGGTAATGTCAATTAGATGTCATTGCTGAAATTTCCCCATTCTCTGCATCAAAGAAAACACTGCTTTACCAATTTGCATCCTTCGTGATGATTACTCGTCAGCTTGCTGTCTCTAACTGTATATCCTCAAGGTATTTTAATTTTAAAATCTTTCAACAGGATCTATAGTGGCAAAGGCACTTTAGAGCAGAACTAGTACTTCTCCTATGTGATGACAATGACTCTCCTGCATGTGAATACACACACACACACACACACACACACACACACACACACACACACACACATACACACACACACACACACACATACACACACAGACACAGACACACACACACACACACACACACACACAAACATGGAGGTAGTGAGTGTGTATGTTTTAATTCATATTTGTTGATTCCAAATTGTCTAAGGAAAAGCAAGTGCTACCTAGAAAGAGTACATCTGTTCTCATACACAGATCCCAAACATACTTACAGCTTGGTGAATTATTCATTATAGATAATTGCCCATCCTCTGTTTTTCACCATTAATTTTTTTCTTTGTACTGGACCATGCTCTAAGAGTAAATTCTATCTTTTCTGTGAAGTGACAAAGGAACCTCAGGAGAACAAGGACACAGACTTCCCCAGTTCTATCTTGTTCTGTGATGGTTAAGAATGAAACTTATTTTCATCTCTAACCATGGCTGTACCTCTCACCTCCACTTGAGTCTGAGACCACTTGAACTGACTTTCCATTTTTCACCTCTTTCATAAGCTGACACTTATTGCTCAAACATCAAAGGCTTCTGCTTTCAGCCCCTATACATTAGATGGGATCAATACCACTTGTCTCTGTTAAAAGTTTCATGTTCTCTTAACTCCACAAATCCTTTCTTTTGTGGAATTTGTGTTTTGTCTAGTCCCTGTTGCTTCTTTATCAGCCTTACTTGTGGTGTCTGTCTCCCAGCTTTGTCACACACTGGACTCTTTTTGAGGCTTCATTTCTTTTCCATGTGTAAAGGTATTCTCATCGAAGTGTGTTTTGGCTGCCTTACATAGTTATGGAACGTCTAGGTCTACACCATTCATTCTTAGCCCTCTTTGGAACTGTGATGGATGTAATAAATAATAGATTTAGTGTAAAAATTTCAAGGTGTAAATGGCTCAATTTGATCTCAATCCACTTAGCTTCTTAAATGAGAGGCTGAATGTCTTGGTCAGATTTTCACTGCAAGTTCATGAACAGAAATTCTTGCATGCTAGCACTCTCAGCCACTATTCTCTACAATACAAAAAAGCACATGTGATATATACATGAAGAATTGACATGAAAGAAGGTAGTGAGTGTGTCCAGCCTTGGGCAAAGCCCCAATAGACAGACTCACGCATGACCAAGTGCTGTGGTGGGGCTTCTTCTACTCCATGTCAAGAATTACACCAAGCCTCCACTTAAAGATTTCTTCAACAGTTTGGCCTTTATGTATCCACTTTTCTCTCTTGTGATAGTTTCCACTAGACTGACTCAGGTTTACTACTCACCAGTCTGATTTTATTCCAGTTTATTGGTTAAAAATTATCACCATGTCATTACACTGTCTCAATATTGGGTAGGGTATTTTTGTGGGCCAGCTGCTTTTGCAGATAACCATAGCTCTAATGGCAGGACATATTTAAATCATCCTATTAAATCATTGCTGTTTATTTAGAGCTTGATGAGATTCAGATCAGCTATGCAAATTATAAATCCTCAAAACTCAAAGGTGATTTCCTGAAATGTTTGTCTTTACCACTATAGCTCCTCACTCTGAATGGTCTTTGTTGATATGCCTTTAAGGATCAAAAAGGCACTGCAGTCTTTGACACCCAGCATCTGAAGGCTTATATTAAAATTAAAGAAGGTGTTCTGCACATAATAGTTGTCTCTACTGAGTCTTCATGTGGAAACGCTAATTATCAGAATAAACAATTCAAAACGAGATTCTAGCTAAAAATTGAAATTCTCCATGATCATGGGAATGACTCAATTAGAGCAATTTGGAGATAAATGCAGGGCAGCAACAAGGGAAACATGGAAATAACAAGAGAAATTATCTGTATCAAAAACAAAGCTCCAAAGCCAAAATATTTAAGAGTAGAACAAAATGGTCTGGCTCAGGAAAGCCAATCTAATGCCAGAAGTTTACTATTGAAGTGATTACAAATGCCAGGTACTAGGGATACTTAGTAATTTGCATGCCAGATAGTTTACCAGTGAGTACCAATGACAGGGATTCAGGCTATATCCTGAAGGACTCCTGGTTTACTTTCCCTGATAACCACATATAGCTGCAGTAACTCTACATGCCCTGTTGTGCTGCTAACTTCTCGAGTCCTCACTACAAGGAGTCAGAAATCTGAAAGGACATATTTCACAGTGTTACTGTGTTTACAGAGCAGATGTACCCTTGTCATCGTGGGTTTTGCTAATGAAAATTTTATACAGGCCTAGGTTTGGCTGGAATGTTACTTATAAAATGATAGAAGAAATTATATCATGGTTTTCAAAACAAAATGAAAACTAAATTCAGTTCATTCCTTTCACTATAGGCAGGGTAGAAAAAGCTTCCTTTTTTAGTCTAACAGTAAGTTAGAAAGGAAGTGTAATGTTTTGCAGGAAAAGTTTACCAAGGTCTCAAATGCATGGCTGCATTTTTCCCTAAATTCCTTCTTTTCACAGATATTTTAGTCTTGGATTCCTATAGCATTGAGTTTTTTTCTTCTGACAAATACTTTCACTTACTTGTTCTAAAAGTTTCGCTTAAAATAGAATAATGGTTTGGGAATCTGTGTTTTTCTCTTTTTCTTCCTTACTCTTCTTTCTTTCTTTCTTTCTTTCTTTCTTTCTTTCTTTCTTTCACTTTTTTTAACCAAAGCATGATGTCTAAGTTACTCCTCATCCTCACCTGTGGTATCTCAGATTATAGAATATTTTCTAAACATTGCTGCTTAAATACATTGGAGTAGGATATTGTGTTTATTACATGCCCTAGATTGGGAAAAGGGGATAAGGCTCCATGGGTAAAAGCCAAGATAAACAAATGTGATGACCCTAGATTGGATTTCCCAGTACACACATAAAAGTTGGACGCTGTAGCACTGGTATCTATAAACCCAACACACCCCACAAGAATATGCATGGTGGACACTGGAAACTCTCAGAAGTGTACTTGCCCACTATTCTCATTTATGCAGTGATAAAGAGATTTTATCTCAAATGAGGTAGAAAGGCAAGAGCGACACCCAAAGATTGTCCTCTAACCTTTACACATGTGGCTTGGTGCACCTAGGCCTGTACCAATACACAAGAACAAAAACATATAAACACTTAGATGGACCAAACATCATATATACATAGTATATGTATATATTACATTCACATCTTATCTATCTGTATCACTTATATGCACTCACACATCATATATATATATATATATATATATATATATATATACTTACAAACATTCACACATTATAATCACTTACATTTGTATATATGTTTCTGTCTCTCTCACAGATATATATGTATGGATCTTTAAAACATTCAGTTGTTCTCCTTTAGTTCAGATGTGGACTTTGCATGAAACAAATACAGGTCATGTGAATATATTTCATGGTTATCACTGACTAGTCAGAACTGAACTTGAAGGAAGTATTGTTTCATATTTCCAGCACAATTAGGGAGATATTGTACTCATTTCCTTCACACTCAATGGGAAAATTGTTTTTATGATTTTGTGGCAAGCCTTGACCTGGGGACAGAATAAAACTTTCAAGTAATCACAATGAACTGGACTCCTGACATCAGAAGAGGAATCTCTGCATATGGGAATGACATCATACAGTTATCATGTCTGCTTTGCTTCTCTATAGCAGGTCAATACCAAGTACCTGTCTACCTATTATAAGAGAAAACCTTGATTTGGGATTAGGTTACTGTGAGACACTCTCTGATGTAACTCAGCTTTATAAGTCCAAAGTGCACTTGTCGTTCATTCAGTAGCTATAGGAGTACACATTTCTAATTTTCACATGGCAGATTTTTTTTCTACCACAAAGAAGATATTAATTCTTTGTCTGCAAAACTAAACTACATACATTTCTCTCAAAGCCATTTGATGTGAAATAATGCCTATTAGAAGCAAGGCAAGCATTTTGATTGTATACGATTTGTTTGAATAGAAATGGCTTTTCACAGTAGGTCATAATTTGAAGATCTGTTGCTTTTGTGTTTAACATGACTCCTCCCAAAGAGTATCTGAAATAATTGCAAATAGTCACAGTAATACAATTATTTGAAACTCCATCCTTTCTGTTTAGAAGCTCAACATACAATAAAGGTTACAAAGCTCAGTCTGCCTGACAAACCCTTAGATGGATGGACCTATTACAATCTTTCCAAACAGGAAGGCCAAGTCACTCATTAAACCACGGTCAATAAAAAATGGTGAAATGGGTTTGTCCCAAGGACTGATGGCTCAATAATTTGACAAAAGGACAGAGAAGAATTGTGAAAAACCAAAAGATCAATGGCTATTAATTTAAAAGCAACACATATCCTAGAATGAAACAGTTTATGTTGTTATGTAGGATAATTACCATTTTCAATTAGTTGACATTTCACACAGCTTTGGGACTGTAGCAAGACAATAACCCTCAGCATCTAACATCAGTGCTGCCCTTTGTCAGTGGTCTCCTGGTACTGCTTCACAGGCAAACTGAATGCCTTCTGAGCAATGACTCTCTCTCTGTCATAAACAGCAAGTACTGAACAGGGTTCAAAGGAAGTTCAAATGATAGAGAGACATGGGCAAAATATGCTGTTAATATTTTCCTGTACACATGAATTCTTTTCTGACAATTTTGCCAAGAAGTATGTACTTTTTTGAAGTTCAAATGGAAACGTAACTGATTGTATTTTGATGATATTATGGAACACAGATGAGATTGGAAGCTTTATGTGCATATTTATATCCCCACAATATCTCCACACAACTGCCTATTTTCAGACACATTTTAAATATGAAATATTTCTGTATTTTTTACTCAATATATGTTCTAAATGAAAAGAATAAAAATCATTTTATTTTGAGATAAGTCAAACAGTTTAACATAAAAATCCACCACTAATCTACTAACAGAATATGTAACAACATAGATGTTAATAATTTGCCAAGGAGCTTATTTACCAAACATACCATGTCATGTGTACAAAGATACAGTTTTCACTGTATTCTATTGCATGGTTCACACAATATGTACCTAGTCATTTCATCCTATGCTGAATAATACATTTAACTAACAACTCTAGACTTATGGAGAAGCCACATAATAGAATTTAAGTAAAACAGTACAACCCACCATTTCTGAAACATAAAATTGATTCATAGCATAATCTGTATTTGCAAGGTATTGAACTACAATCAATAATTGAACATATAAGTTTTCGAAATTAACATGAGAGTCTTGATAAGGGAAGAAAATATCTGCTTTCCATGTCACAAAAGCTTCAAGTCTATATACCAAATGCTGGTTATTTCATGTAAGGATTTCTTAGAAACTTTATCACTATTTTCCATAACTTTTTTTCATAATGGAAAAATAACAATCAATGCTTGATATCAGATTCTGCATTTAAAACCAACAAAACTATTGAGGTGTAAAAAGCCAATCATAAATTAGACGCTATCCAATTAAATTTCTTTGTTAACATAGAGTTTCAGAATTATGCTATTTTACATGCTTCTCAGGATTTTAATTTCACACCCTTCAGAGTCATGGTTATATTGTCAATTAAGAATGCCATTAACAAAATTGGAGAATCTTCAGACATAGCCCAGTGGCCCATGCCACAATTAATACCAACTTGGTAGTGCCTGAAATGATTCCATGCACAAGACTTATCTTACTCTAGTGCAAGGAAGGGATTCCATTCAGCGTCATATTGTATTTTCATCCGCAATGTAAAGCGATGTAACTGGCAGACAAGAATAGTTGCGAGTTATATTGCTTGTAAGTTTTACACGACTCCTGCCTCTTCTGATGTGAGTTCAGCATTGCTTTTGCCAGTGCCCTAATCTATGCTAAAGCTGTGCCATTTGGAAAACTGTCAAGCGACCTTAGAAACTTTTGGTCAAAATATCCTAAAGGGCGTGCATGGGTGTTTTATTGGAAAGAATTGTATCTATTTTTATTTATTAGAGATGAACTAACCCTTTCACATATGTTATTTCATTCTTATACTCCATCAGCCTCAATATTCCAGCATACTAAAGATATGGTTGGTTTTGCTCAGAATTGTATATTAAGTCTGTGAGCAATGGGCACTTAATGAGATAAAGTCTTGATAAAAATCTCTCGGAAGGCAAGAGGTTATAAGTGAAATATAACGCAAAGACAATGTGATTAGACTCATCTTAAGCAAGAAAAATTCAGAAATATTCATAGAAAAAGAGTACTGGTGTTCCAAGAAGACAGAAAGAAGAAATAACAAAGGCTCAGAACCCAAATCCTCTTAAAAACAAAACAAAAATCTGAAAGAAATATGATTAATTTGTATTTGTGTTTAGTCAGCCTTCTGGTTGCTCTAACATGACATCTGATACAACACCTTCAGAAAAGAAATATTTAGTTTCTCTGTTTCAGAGGATTCAGTCCATGGTAACCAGATACATTTCCACTCTACAATGGAGTGAAATGGCTCATACCATGGTGGCCAGGGAATTCTGGCTTTCCATTTCCCTATATAAATCTGGAAAGAAAAAGAAAAAGGAAAGGCCCAAGAATATTTTACTAGATGTTTAAATGGCCCAACTTGTTCAGAGTCTAGGAAAATATGTTTTCTATGGTAACAATGCTCAATACAAAAGTGTTTTTTGTAACCAATGCATGATTCTTGTCTTCCAGTTCTCACTTTGCTTCTCTATTACTGATAAAATGTAAGACAGCAAAAAGTGGATTTCATCAATTGCATTATCATAAAGTAAATACATGCCTTCTGCCTGTAGTGTGGTGCTACCCATGGTAAGTGAACACCTCTCCTTCTTCCGTCACTCACCTTTGGAAATCCCATCACAGACATACACAGAGAGGAGTTTTGTTACTCTCCTATGACATTATAAATTCAGTGTTGTTAGTCACCACAGTTGGTAACACTTTCATCTCAATATTCCAATTAGTATCTGTGATTTCAGTAAGGAAAGCCACCACTTAATAGGCTTGCTAGTACTTAGAACATAAATACAAAATAAATACTGTCAAAACATTTCTTCCATGTTCCCTTTTTTATAGAACCAGGAGCATCTATGGAGGTGAGAGTTGGAGCAGGTGAGCACGTGTGATTGGAACCTCCAGCTCTGTCTTCTGCAGTCTTACTATGTATCAGATATAGCAATGTCTGCTCTTCTTCACTATGCCCAAACACATAGAGATAAGTATAAAAATACCCACAAAAGTTATATTTTAGATAATCATACACTCATAAGTTTGATTTACTATTCCTGGAAAATGATTTGCTACCATCTGTAACACTGGAACTCCACCAATTATTTTCTGTAAACCAAATAGCCCTTGGCTGATAATCATGTATTCTTGCTCTCTTGCTAAAGCAGGTATGAATTCATTGTTAACACTGCTAAAGATCTGCCAAACTGCATCTTTGGGTGGTATGTCTATACACACAAGGAGATTAGTGACTAGATGACCCCAGCATCTTCCCCTGGAGCAGGCTTCCTGTGCTGCCACTTGGGGAGTGAAAAGCATATGCATTGCACACTTTCACATGGATACTTGTTTACATTCTACCTCTACATTACACCAGAGACATTGTCACTGCATTCTCTAAAGAGAATCTGTGGCATTAAAGCTATCTTTAACAATTCTTCATAAATTGTAAAACAAAAACAAGTAATTAAATATAAACACTGATAATTGAGTTTACAAAGTGCACAATGATGGTTCCTGCAGAACTTCTGGGTATTGTTTCCATATTCCTGCTTCACATTCTGGCAGAGAGCAAGCACTTTGACCACAACAGGACTTGGAGGTTATTGAGTGTATGGTGACCACACAACTGCATGGAAGGGTTCATGGACTTTCTCATTATATGGTGGTGGGTTGTTTCTACTCTTTAAGATTCCAAGAACCATCCCCTTTAAAAATATGTATATGACAATTTTAATCTCTCATTATAAAGCATCCTACCTCTCCCACATTATTAGTAGCTCTGTAATAATTGATATAAAAATGGTCCCCCCAAAACCTACAACTGTTATGATAAATCTTTCCGCCACCTGCTTGAGTTCTGCCCGATACCTGGGTGGCCAAAATGATACACAGAGATTTATATTAGTTTCAAATGCTGCTTGGCCAAAGACAAGGATTTCTCACCTGCTAGCTCAGTCTTAATTATCACAAATCTATATATTTTATAAGACTTATCTTATTGGACAACAGCATCAAGTGTCCTGTCTTCCCGGGCTCACAGGGTGACTCTTGAGGAAGAGAGAAGAGGCCCACTTCCTTCTTGCCCTTGTTTATATATGAGTCTCCCTGTTATGTCACTTCCTGCCTGGATCACCACTTCTTTACTACATTTCCCAGAATTTTCCTTGACTACTAGCCCTGCCTATCTTGCTGCCTCATTGGCCAAACAGTACTTTATTTATCATCCAAGAAGACAAACACATACACAGAGCCACTTTCCCCATCATGCAACATCAGAGAACTAGACTAAATGCCCCCAAACTTGTTATAAACATATGAAACTGATACACACACAGTTGTATTAATATTGTACCATTCCTGCACTCCCAAGTTTTAGATTAAATTGGCTTTCAGACATACAATAATAAGAATGATAATCACTTTTTTAAACATGGCTTAAGAATGATGTGAATGAGAAACCAACTGTTTGGCTTTTGTCAAAGGAGAAAGAAAATGAATGGAAAGAACAGAGAAAGCCACGCACATTATCTTCCTACAGTAACCTCTTTGTGGTTTTGACTCCTTTATTTGCAGATTTCTTTTCTCTCTTTCCAGATATTTTAAGACTTTAACCAATTATATTCAGATAAAGGTAGGGAATAGATAGGAAGTATAGTGAAAGGCTATAGAACATTCAGCTATTTTACAAAATGCAAACCTTTATGCATGCCCTGCAATATTCTGGTACAAATTGATTAGTCATAAAAAGAAAAAAGCCTACATATTTAAATTTGTCTCTTTTTATAGAGACATATATGAGTATTATGATAATCTCTAGCTATATCAATTAAAATTCATCCTTAAATATTCTTGAAGACTTAGTAAATGGGTAAGTTGAACAATATCCTACATAAGGTCAGATAGGGTGATCCTTGTGCAATTACCATGAACACAAAAGCTTATCCAGGTCTGCATCAGCCTATGTTTCTCTGACTTCTTCAACTCCTTTATCATAGCTGTCTACAGTATCGATATTACAACAGATGGTGTGGAAATTTGGAAAGAAGAAAATAGACTAAACTATTTGAAGGAGTGGAGCTTTTTTATTTGTTTGTTTGTTTTGTTTTATTTTTGTAGAGAAGAAACCCTTAAATGTAATTAGCAATATTTGCTCATAATGTCTAAAGTATATGTTGCCAAGTCCTGTATAGTCTGCCCCATGACATAACTTGGAATATAAAAAAATAGAGACACTAAAGAGTTAAATGAAAATTTCAATCTTGGTCAATTTCTATAGTAGAAACAGGATACCATGAACAGGTCTCAGAACCAGACAATGGATTCAATGAAGGAGGTTCTCTGGAAGGGATAAACACCGTGACCTGGATCACTCTCTCTCTCTGTCCCTCCTTCTCTCTTTCTAATATGTCTGCTTCTCCCTCCTGCCCTCTGTCTGTTTCATTTATCCTAAATAGGCAAATGTGTAATGTAAGAAATGCATGTAAGTAAAAATGTGGATTATCACATTACATAAACTGCCATGCCTCCCAAATGAATACCCATCATAAATCCCAACTCATTTACATGCCTATCTCTTCCATAGTGGGGCCATTCATAGGTGAGGTGTTACTTGGTTTCAGATCATACTTTTTGCCCATTCAATTTAGATAAGCATTAACTGAAACAAATGGAGGACTGCTTCTTCCCCAACAACCTGCCAACAACCACGGGTTTTCTTCTAGAGCCAAAGTAACTATTTCCACATCCCAACCTCACTTTCCATATTCATGTCTTAGAACATTTCTCCCAAAGACTGGCTCTGTGCTGAGAGTGTCCTTGTTTTCCTCGAAAGAAATGTCTATCTTTATATTTTGCAGTTGGTATCATCTGGGAATTTTCTATGAAGAATTCCTGAATCTCTCCTTGAATCAACTAATTCATCAGCCTTCCCCTAGCCTAACTATTGTAATATTTATTGCCGTACAGAATTGTATTTCAAAGTATTTTCTCAGAAATACTCATTTTATTTTAAAGATAAATTCAAACCATGAGTGGTAGTTAAAATGGAAGTGATAACGTGGCTATGAACAGAACAGGAAACTACTTTCTGGTCAGGAACAAATATGTCCCTTTTTAGTTTATTAAACTAAATTATTTTTTTTGCTGGACAACTGATATCTGGAGATGGTTCTGCATTTCACCCTTTTCATCATGGCCTCTCAAAGTGCTTAGCATTATCATTTTATATCATCTGAACAAATTTTCATCATTTCCAAATAGCTTTGGTTTTTGTGAAAGCAATTTGAAGTTTTGAATTTTTCTTGTTGTTTGAAGCTTGACTTTTACTTGGCAGTAAGCAGTCCAAAGTTATAAACAAAACTTACAGTGGGAATATTTCACTGTTTGTGTAACACTTCCAGATACTGTGCAAGTAATTTTGCAACTAGGAATTTACTTTCCTCACCTATGAAGTGTGTATTAGTGATGACAGAGCTGTATAACATATTTTTTGTAAATGTATATATGATAAATAAATTTAAAATGCACAAAATGTGTGTGTGGAATAGGCACTGATATAATAAATAAGCAAGAATACCTCAATTGGGCAATCCTTTTCTCTATAGTCTTACTTTGAGAAATCAAGCATATGGAAGTAAAGAGGAGCCATCTAGCCAAATCTACAAAGAAGGTTAAACTTATACTGATATATGTGAATTTACTGAAATTTCCAATTTGGCTGTTCTGTGCTTTCCCTACAATGGATAGGCATTTTTGCCTATTATTTTCTCTCTTTCTTTAATTGTCTTCAAAGGAGACCAGTCATGTCTGAAAAGCTCAGACGATGAAGGTGAATTGGTTCAAGGGCCTTATTAGCTTTTAAAGAAATTTTATGATGTTCAAACTTCTGAGAGTTTCTTCAAAAGCCATTTGAGAAAGGCTTGCTGACATATCAGATCAGAAAGCATTATTGGCAGGCAAAAGTAGAAATGCTGTCCTACATCTGGGAAATGGAAGCCCATGCCTGCCAGGTTTTATTAGAAAGGACAGAAAGAACAGCAGGAAAACAGTTTAGCTTGGTGCACACCAAACCATTAATTAGCACCTCATATCCAGTCTCCTCATCAAATGAATCACAGTTTACCCACCCTCATTTTCATAAGGAACAAAAATCTGTTTTTTTTTTATGTCCTCAGTAGTATTTATGCTGTCCTTATCATGTTCAAAAAAATTATTCCAATATATTATACCAAGTTGATGTGTTTATACTCTTACTCCTCGGGCATAAATGAAATGCAACACAGGTTAGAACAATGTATTGATTCATATTTGTATTTTTAATCCCCTAATATACTGTTCAGGTAAACTCAATTCTTACAGATAGAGATGCCCAAATGCTTATTTTCTTGCGGTGAAAATAGCCAGTCTTTTGATAATAATGTATTTCTCTTCTAATCAAAGTCAGGGTAGAGTGATATAAAAGATAAACTCTATCCCCTCAATCAGGGAAAGGCTCTAGGCATGCCTGTGAGAGATTATCTTGATGGCCATAACTGAGGTGGGGTGTCTCACATGCTTCAGACAGAACATACCGTGTGGTGTTCTGGACTGTGGAAATGAAAAGAGAATGCTGGATAGAAACTAGCATTCATTACCTTTTTTGATTGTGGATTAGATGTGACCAGTTGCCTAACTACTTTGCCACCAGTAATTCATTCCCATGATGGACTACATCTAGAAATGTGGGCTAAAGCAAAGCATTTCTCCCTTACCTTGATTGTGTTATTTATTTTATCACAACAATAGAAAAAGAACTAAGATGGTAACTCTTGGTAATCATTTCCTACACCACATTCTAGTGATCATTACTCCATTTTGAAGTCCAGCCATTTTAACTTCTCAATTCTGTATTTCAGTGAGAACATACCATTTGTTTTTCTGTACCTCATTTACATCACTTATGATAAGAAAACCTCATTTCAGAGAATGGCATGATGTTTTGGAACATCCTTGTGCTAATATTTTGTGACAGAAACTCCTTTCTTCTCTAGAATAAAACTTTGGGATTTTGTTCACCTCTTGTGCAAATGCTGAAATGAAATCAAATGAACGAGTTTTTAATGGAGGAAAAACAGAGGTAAATCGGTTTAGTCTGAGGAAGCATTAGTAATTCAGTCCATGTGGAGACCATGTGACTGTCCACCTCAGCACAGAAAAATCCACTGTTGATTTCTAGTTTCAAAACAAATTTCAGACTCTGAGATTATAACATTTTACTTTATATTTTAAGACTTACTTTTATATCACATTTATGGATGTTTTCCCTAAATGCATATGTATGCCTCATGTATGCCTAGTGTCTTCAGAGAGCAGAGGAAGGCATCAGATCCCCTGTAACTTGGATTAAAAGCAGTTATGAACTGCAATATTAGCGCTGAACCCAAATCACATTCTTCTATAAGAGCAGCAAGTGCCCTTAAACCATTTGAGCCATCAGTATAGCCCTAGTTTATGTAAATCCAGAAGGATACAAAATATTTCCCCTTAAGTGTGATGAACTCATTAACCTTCATAGTCAAGTACACAATCAAATTATTTGATATCCTGCTCAAAAATATTTCAAAATACTATAAATAGTATAATATTGGTATTGTTTCTAAATGATTCTCTTCATATTTAAAAAAAAGAACCCATTCCATATCTAAGTCATCTATGTACCACCCATGTGTGAGATTACCTCATAAGACATTGATTCTTCAGCGTAACTCTGCATGGTAGAATAAATACCTGTATAAAAGTGTTTTCATATTTGCTATTAAAAATGTGACCATTTGTTAACATGCTGTTATATAACATGTGTTCTAAATATAAAATGAAATCTCATGTGAGAACTTACATTAGAGTTGACTGTTTAGTAAATTATGTAGTTTCCCACTTTCTGAACAAAACCTATTTTGCAAAGATTGGCTTCCTTCCTCTTGTTCATAGTTGAGAAGAACATGTGCCATCTATCATAGTTACTTTCCTAGAAAATATTATTGGTATATTTTTCTTTATTCATATTATTTGCTCCTAAAATATACTGATGAGTTTAGTATAAATTATGAGTCAAATAAATTAAATGTAACTCATATAAACCAGTCTACATACATATTCATCTAATAGGAACTTATCTCAACTACGTATGGTGATGAGGTTTGGATGTTAAAATAGGCATTGAGCAAAATTCTATTTCATGCTATGTAATTGCAGGTTTAATATGCTTTTAAGTAATTTTTACTGTTATTAATGAAAAATTCCCAGAAGATTATATGATACACTACATTGAAATTTATCAGTGGTTCTAACTAGGAATATATTTCATATCATGGAAATTATGATGTAAAGTTACATAGGTTGTAAGCTTCAAGAATGAAGAGTTGCATTGCACCTCAGAGGCTAAACTGTGTATATGTTTGTCTTATTGGTTGATAAATAAAGCACTGTTGGCAAATAGGGAAGCAAGTTAGGTGGAACTAGGAGAGAAGGAGGATTCTGGGAAATGTAGTAGAGAGGAGAGTTGCCATGTGATGCCCGGAAGAGAGGATGCATACTGCTGGCATCCTCGACAAGATAAGTCTTTATAAAACATATAGATTAATGGTTATGGTTGATACTTAAAACAGAGTTAGCAAATAAGAAATCCTAGCCATTGGCTAGCAGCACTGTAACTAATATTAATCCCTGTGTGTTATTTGGGGCCCTAATATGGCGGCAGAACTCAGGTGGCTGGCAGAAAGAGTTATCATTACACTAAATAAATAGGACAAGCTGTTTGCCCTATGTGTGAGTGAGATGTTGCCAAGTGCTGGCCTAGTTTAATCTAAGAACACAACTCTCCAAATAATCCTAATGATCTTGTAATATTTTAACTTTATTTGATTTCAAGTTCATCAATACTCTCTGCCAATCAATGAAACTGATGGGAATTAAGTATAGTGACTCCATTTAGCAACACTTCTTTGACTGTCTTTCTTTTTGTTTAATAAAATATCCAGTCATTCTTATTACTCCATGAATTTAAAAAAGCAAATGAAAATAATAGATGAGAAAAATGATGATCCCTAATTATACAAACACACCCTCCTAGAAATATAATGAAATTAATTGCAAAATAATGTCAAGACATATTTTAAGTAGTGAAAAGTTTAAAATGTTGTTTTTCAATAGTTAAATTTATAGTTAGTATTTTATGAATTATTATATCTAGAAAGTTGTTGAGAACAAAGTATGTAAAATAGAAATTAAAGGTTCAAATATCATTTAGGAATGTATATCTGTATATCAGGAGTATATTTATAGTTCCTGTACTTAAGGAGCTTTAAAATGTTTAGTAATAATAATATTTAAATAATAATTTTCAGGCCTGGTCTGAACCCAAGTGACTTTAGATAACTGCATGATAAAACCACACTGAGATTGCATCTCACTGAAGTGAGAACAACTATCATTAAGGAAAAAATGAACAAATTCAAGCAGAGATGGGATAATTGTTATGCACTGCTGTTGAGAACATATCACAGGCCAATATGTGAGAGACCTTCCTCTAGACTGCACCACCACAGTGGTCACCCACCAGATCCTGTTTCCCCAAGAGCCACTCAGCTTTCCAACTCCACCCACCTGATCATCCTTGAGTAGCAGCCCTCCCCCAAAACTCTAGCAGATTCCACAGATACAGCCACAGCCCACATCACTTGGAATAACAGTCCCATTCCACCCCAGGAGAGTCCATAGGCACAGGTACAGCCCACACCAGCTGGGAGAACAAAAGGAAACACTGGATCAAGGTACCAAACACAAGAAAACCACACCTGAGAAACCCTACTGGACCTGAAGACCTGCCAGTCACCAGAACACTTGGCCATTAAGGACAAAGGACAATAAAGGAATCAGGTAATAAAAAAACAAAATATCCATCCAACAAAGACAACACAATCAACACCCATACTTATTGTCATCCCAAATACAGATGCATAAAAGTCAATGTAAGAATACATTCAACAACAGAAAAGGCAATAAGGAACCACCAAAACCCAGTGATCCTACAACAGCAAGACCTGAACATTCCAATGAAGCTGAGGCACAAGAATATGACCTTAATATAATTTTATGAAGATGATAAAGGCCCTTAAAGAGAAAATGAAAAATTCCCTTAAAGAATCTCAGGCATTGAAGATATGATAGAGTAAGTAAATCCCATCAGTCAAAGAGAATGTTAAATACCAAAAATTTCTAACACAAAACATCCAGGAAATCTGGGACACCAAGAAAATACCAAACCTATGAATAATAGGGTTTAAAGAAGAAGAAAATCCCAGCTCAAAGGCATACATATAGAAAAAATAATAATATTCAACAAATCTAAGAAGAAAATGTTTCCAACCCAAAGAAGGGCATGCCTATAATGTATAAGAATCTTATGAAACACCAAATAGGTTAGACCAAAACACTAATCATACAGAATAAAGAATATTCAGAGCAGCAAATGAAAAAGGCCAAGTAACATATAAAGGCATACATAACAGAATTATACCTGACGTCTCAATGGAAATGCTAAAAGCCAGAAGGTGCTGGACACATGTTTTACAGACACTAAGAAACCACAGATGCCAACCCAGTCTGGTATACCCAGCAAAAATTTCAATCCCCATAGATGGGGAAGGCAAAATATTTCATGAGAAGAACAGATTTAAATAATACCTATCCACAGATCCAGCCCTACAATGTAATCCATCATATAAACACACTGAAAGAAAAAATTAGCCATATGATCATCACACTAGATGCTGAAAAAGTCTTTGAAAAATCCAACACCGTTTCATGATAAAGACTTGGAGAGAATAGGGATAGCAGGAACATACCTAAACATAATAAAAGCAATATATAGCAAGTCAATAGCCAACATAAAACTAAATGGAGAGAAACTCAAAGTAATTCTACTAAAATCAGGAATAAGAAAACAAGGTTGTCAACTCTCCATACCTCTTCAATATTGTACTTGAAGCTCAATCTAGAGCAGGGAGACAACAAGCGAGATCAAGGGGATACAAATTGGAAAGGAAGAAATCAAACTTTCACTATTTTCAGGTGACATAATAGAATATATAAGTGACACAATTTCTGTCAGAGAACTCCTATATCTGATAAACATCTTCAGTAATGTGGCTGGATACAAGATTAACAAAAAAAAAAAAACAGGTGCCCACTTTCATACAGATGAGAAATGGGTTGAGAAAGAAATCAGAGAAACAACACCCTTTACAATTGCCACAAATAATATAAAATATTTTGGGATAACTCTAATCAAACAAGTGAAAGACATAAAGAACAAGGAATTTGAAGAAAGAAGGTGGATATCAGAAAATGGAAAGATCTTCCATACTCATGAGTGGATAGGATTAACATTGTCAAAATAGCAATCTTACCAAAAGTAACAATAAATTCAATGCAATCCCCATCAAAATTCCAACACAATTCTTCATAGGCCTCAAAAGGACCATACTCAAGTTCATATAGAAAAAACAACCATGAAAGCTAAAACAATCCTGTATAATAAAGCAATTTCCAGAGGCATCACAATCTCTGACTTAAAGCTTTATTTGTGTGTGTGTGTGTGTGTGTGTGTGTGTGTGTGTGTGTGTGTGTGTGTGTGTGTGTACTAACAAGAATGGCACAGAATTGGCAAAAAACAGACACATGTTCAATGGAATTGAACACCCTGACATAAATCCACACACCTGTGAACACCTGATTTTTGATGAAAAAAAAAGCCAAATTTATGCAATGGAAAAAAGAAAGCACTTTTGACAAATGTTGCTGGCGTAACTGGAGAACGGCACGTAGAAAATTGTAAATAGATCCATGTCTATCGTCATGCACAAAACTCATTTCCAAGTGAATCAAAGACCTGAACATAAATGCAGTTACACTGAACATGACAGATCAGAAAGTGGGAAGTAACCTTGACAGCACTGGCACAGGAGATTACTTCCTGAATATAACACCAATAGTATAGACACTGAGATTGATAATTAATAAATGGGACCACCTGAAACTGGAAATATGTAAGGCAAAGTACATGGTCAATAAGACAAAATAGAAGCCTACAAGATTGAAAAAGATCTTCACCAATCCCTCATCTGACAGAGGGCTGATCTCCAAATATATAAAGAACTCAAGAAATTAGATATCAAAATAGCAAATAATTCAATTAAAATGGGGTACAGATTTAAAAAGAATTCTCAACAGAAGAATCTCAAATGGGCTAGATACACACAAAGATTTTTTCAGCACCCTTAGCCACCAAAGAAATGCAAATCAAAAGGACTCTGTGATTCCATCTTATACTTGTCATAACAGTTAAGATCAAAAACACTAATGACAGCCTATGGTGGAGAGGATGTGGAATAAGCAGAACTCTCCTCCACTGCTGATAGAATTGCATACTTGTACAGCCACTTTGGAAATCAATATGGCAGTTTCTCAGAAAATTGGGAATAAGAAAATTGGGAAAATTCTAATCTTAGGCATATACCCAAAGGATGTTCAATCATACCACAAGGACACTTGCTAAACTATGTTCATAGTGGCATTATTCATAATAAACAGAAACTGGAAACAACTTAGATGCCCTTGACCCGAGAATGGATAAAGAATTGTGGACATTTACATAGTGCTGTATTACACTAGTAAAGCAAATGACAGAATGAAATTTGCAGGCAAATGGATAGAACTAGTAAAATATCATCCTGAATGCAGTAATCCAGATCCAGAAAGACAAAATTGGTATGTACTTGTGCATAAATTGATATTAGAAGTAAAGCAAAGGATAAACAGGCTGAAATCCAAAGCTCTAGAGAGGTTAGGCAACAAGGAGGACACTAAGAGGGACACATGGATTTCCCAGGTAATGAGAAATAGAAGAGATCTCCTGGTGGTTGTTTGGGTACAGGAACATGAGGGATCAGGTTGGGCAGGTTGTCGACTGGAAGGAAGGGGAGAGTATGAAATAGTTGTCTTAATGAGGGGGAGCATATATTGGGGTTAGGGAGAAATCTGGTACCAGGGAAACTACCAGGAATCCACAAGGGTGATCCCAGATAAGACCTAGATATTCCTACTCTTATAATCAGATTGGTGGCTACCCTAACTGTCATCAGAGAGTCTTCAACGAGTAACTGATGGAAGCAGGTGAAGAGATCAACAGCCAAGCACTGGGTGGAGCTCAGGAATCCTGGTGGAGAGATTGTATGGGTGTGTGTGTGGGGGTCAATGTTATGACAGGGGAACCTTTAAAGATAGTTGGCCTGAGATCCTAAGAGCTCACAAATTCTGGACCAACAGTTAGGGAGATTGCGTGGGACCTGCATATGAGTGACAGTTGTGTAGCTTGGTCTCTTTGTGTGAAATCCCTACCCATGGAATAAGGACCTGTCTCTGACTCTTGATCAAGTGGATTTTGGGAACCTATTCCCCATGCTGGGTTGCCTGGCCCAGCCTTGATGCAAGGAGAGGAGCTTGGTCTTGTCTCAACTTGATGTGTCCTGCTTTGTTGGCTGCCATAGGAGAGCTGTCCCTTTCTGAATGAATATTGAGGAGGAGTGGATATGGGAGGATGGAGAAGGGAAAAAGTGGAGAGGAAATATGAGAAACTGGTTGGTATTTAAAATAAATGAAACAATTTAATTTAAAAAGGAGAACATAGTACAAAAGCTATGGAAATTAGTATGACAACTCTTACAAAACCTGAAAGTATAATTCACATATGATCCAGATATAGTACCCTGTGAAGGACAATGGAGGAAACTGAGGATCATGTGTCAATTGAAACAAGCAAGGTAAGAGACAGATATCACTTAACTTCTGCTGTTGAATAATCTAGATTTAAAACAAAATGTCTATGTACTTTCTATATCTATCTATCATCATTTTTTTCTGTCAATCATCTACCCTCTATTCATTGACATTTATTTCATGAAAGTACAAGGAGAAACCTGAGAGAGTTATAGTAATGAATATGAGGAAAGTATATGATATGCATATATAGATATGTCATAATAAAACTCACTATTTTGTATGTTAATGCTTTAAAAGTTAAAAACCTCCCCACAAATGAGAGCATTTGGGGCTGCAAATGCAGAATAAGGTTGCAGTGCTTTATCTTACAGTCATATAATTGTACTCAACCAACCCTTATAGTAGACACTAATGAGTGATCAAAGATAGGGGTAAAAGAGACAGGAGGGATGTCAGAGAACCTCCAGAAAAGACCGCTAACCTTTTGGTATGAGGAAAATGCCACTGGCAGATATCAAGTTCCTCACCCAAGAGCCAAATTAGTTGCTGACAGATCAGGCAGCCCATCTCCCTCCATATGTTGCATGCATTCTGGGAAGCTGACTGCCATCAAGTATGCTGAATAAAATTGCTGCAGATTCAAAGAATGCAAAAGTTTAAAGCTTATGTTAAAATGTACTGTACTCTTCATAGTACGTTTGTTTTTAAGTTACAAAGAAAGCTTTAAATCCAGGGAAAATCTTGACAATTCCTCATAAAAATAGGACTTATATATGATATTGCCTACCAGCTACCTCACAAAGTACACTCCTCTAGTCTTTTCTACCAGCTGTTCATTTTATCTAGCTCCAGTCTTGTAACGATAACTCTTTCTGCCAGCCGTCTGAGTTCCACTGCCATGTTAGGGCTCCCAAATAACACACAGTCTAATGTTAATCACAATGCTGCTGGCCAATGATTAGGATTTCTTATATGCTAGCTCTGTCTTAAGTATCAACCATAGCCATTAATCTATATATTTTATAATATTTATCTTATTGAGGATGCTAGCTCCATGTGTCCTCTCTTCACGGGATCACATGGCAACTCTCTTCTTTACTACATTTCCCAGAATGCTCCTTCTCTCCTAGTCCCACCTATTAGCCAACAGTGCTTCATTTATCAACCAATAAGACAAACATACACAGAAGGACTTCCCCCATCACAATGTCTCAAGTTTTTGCTACCAAATCACTTTCTTAGCATGGTAACCTGTCTTAGGTCAAACAACTACGAGAACTTACCATAGACTATGTGATTTCAACAACAGACATTTATTTCTCATGGTTCTAGAAGAAAGAAGTCTGGCAGACCTTGTGTCCCATAGAATTCCTTCTCAATCTGTGCATGCATTGCCATCCATATTGTCATGAAAGGACATGTAGGTGGTAGAGGCATACTGCCTTTCAACTCTTGTTTAATATACCAATCTGATATCCAGTGCTCATGATCCAGGGGCTCAGAAAGACACTGTCTTTATTTGTCCACACTTTATTATTTGGGTTTCAATACATGGATTACGAATAGTGTGAAGACAGTCTATTGCATCTCCTTGAGGACTCAGGTCTTTCTCAGTCTCACCATGTGTTTCCTTTTCCTGCTCTACTTCTCTCCACACAGTTCAGTATCTTCCATCATGTGGTGAAGTGTATGGGCTAGTATCTTTTTGAACTGTACCAAAGTCCTGTCAAAATAAAAGCTTTTGCTTACTTTATGAACTCATGTACTCCAAGTACCTAAATCAATGAAGCTCAATAAATACTACTTATTTGCTTTAATGTCTCATCTGCATCCTGAAATCTGTTATTTAGCGTCAAAAAGTAGAGAGTTTTCTGAGCATTTTTGTTTATTCTACTTGATGCCTTTTTGATTTCCAGAAGAAGAAAAACATGGTGATTTCATGAACATTTACACAAAGGAAGTCTCATAGTCTGATTATTTTCATTGGATGTGTGGAACATTCATTGTTACTCAAAAAGGCTTCATTTTCCAGCTGAGGCTTATAAGTGGATACACAAGTGGTCATATTGCAGAGAATAAGTGACCATTGAATGTTCAGCCCCAATTGCCACAACTCCCTGCAGTTCTTATATGTGAGACACAGGGGTCATCAAGGAAGAGCTATGGCAAGTAAGACTGTAAGAACAGAAGGATTAGGACACACAGCCAGAAAGCATCTTCTAGATATGTCAATGTGACTTCACCAATAAGATCTTAGCAACATCATTGCCTAAATATGACCTGCAACATGACAATACTAGTCAACATGCCAACATACATGGAAGACAAGTTCACATGTGTCCACCACTAGGTGAAGAGCTACTGACAATCAGTGGCTGCTGACAGACAGAGAACCAGTTTTCTCTAGGGATAGTCTATCTGATCCCAAATGGTTTTCCATGAACATATATACATGTGAGCATCACTTGTGTGTGAGTGTGTGTGTGTGTGTGTGTGTTTGTGTGTGTTTGTACACCACTAAAATTATAGAAGAGTTCATGGATTTGAAAGGGATCATGGGAGGAGTTTTAGGGGAGAGGGATAGGAGTAAGCAAAACAGTATTTTTATATATTAATTAAGTTCAATATTTATATAATAAATTAAGTTCAATATTTGAACTTAATTTCCCTGTATTTGTTTTTAGGAACACATTTAAGGTCCTCTGGCAAAACAAGTAGGCATTCTTAACCCATAGAGCCCTCTCTCCACCCCATCACAGTCTGGATTTGCTCAATTTGTTTTTATTCCTTTGTAGCATATTCTGCTCTTATCTCAGGTTCCCAATTCTTTCTGTTTTTCATTCTTTTTCTGTAATGTATCCTCAAGCAGAAGGTGTTTCTATCTAGAACCCATGTTACTAGACCAGTGTTCCAACCTGTGGGTCAGTTCACTTGAGACCATTGGAACACAGATATTTATACCATTCATAACAGTAGCAAAATTACAGTTATGAAGTATCAACAAAATAATTTTATGGTTGTGGTTCAACACAACTGCACCAAAGATTCACTGCATTAGGAAGGTGGAGAAACAATGTCCTAGAGAGTTATGTCCTAGCTGCCACACAGGGTCTGTTCACACTCATGATTTTCTCATGTTTCTTCTACTGCAATCAGATTCATGGTCTTCATCAGGTCTTCTCCAGATCACTGAAAAAGAGCCAACCTTCATGACCATATTCAACCAGAAACACTTTTAGAGAAAAATATTGATTTTCTTTTCCCTATGGAGGTAATTATTCTATTCTCAGTGTGACCCTTAATTTAACATCCAATTTTTCCTTGTCACTAATTGATATACAACCATTCAACATAGTAATCTTGCATATGTTTGAGACAAGGCCAAATAACTAGCATATATTGAACCTAAGAATTTCTTTGCAGAAGGGAGAGAGAGAAAAGTAGATGAGATGAAAGTGACTTTAGATTTGGGCTTCTATGTATTTTCTTGATTGAATAATAAATATCTGCCTGTTAAATTCCAGATTATGTTTCATTTCGTAAAATATAATGAATTTTTCAAAGTGACATAAAATTAACAAGTTCAAATGCACTTAAACCTTAAGGACATTAAAATGAAAATATATTTCAAGATGTAACCTTCAATAAAACATTATCTAAAATATTATCATTACTAGTATTGTCCAGATGTAATTGAAAAGTAATAATGTTATGGGTTGAAGAAGTACTCACTGAAAAAAGTACTCGCCACAAATGGGTGATAGTCTTATTTGAGTCTTCATCATCCAAGAACAATCATACATGGTATCACATGCATGGAATTCATGTGTTCCTCCAGAAAATGGGAGGTATTCAGGATACTCTCTGAAAGCCTGTGGGCTACCTAGTCTAAAATATACAGAAACAAGTTACTATTTCAGAAATGTGAAATATGACAACTGACTTCAAAGGAGATCCAATAACTACACAGAAGTGTGAATCTGTACTCATACACCCATACATACATTTATACCACACACTACTATAAACCAACAATTAATGAACAATTATAATCTTTGCATATGTTATATCATCCATGATATACAGTAGAACTTTAATTTTTTATATCACAGTCAAAGAACTACAATGATCATGTAGAGTCTGAAAGAGAGGTCCCTCTACCCACATATGCAATAAAATGCATAACAGGCATAGAAAGGATAGGTGGTAATAATTATTAGCAAAATAGAACAATTTGAATGGCATTTGATAATAGCAATGCCTTCTCTGTGTTCACCCTTCTTCTATGTGTGTGAGATCAAACCATTCTCACCCAATGATGCAATATAATGGAACAGATCCTGACACTATGTGATCATTACACTGCCACTGACCACTTTTTGAGCCATTGGAAGAAGAATGAAGTCATGACTATGCCAATTAACATTGAGGAATAGAAACCATGGAAAGAGAATTTCTAATATAGTTTATACATCATGATTTACAAGACAATAATGTTTCTCATAAAAGTGCTACAAATGATATTCTAGAATTTTAATTGATATTTCCATCTACCAGTTGTTTTCTCTTTGGTGGTAGGGTGGAGGGGGCATCCCAGATAACATAGAATGGTAGGATGGGAGTTGGACATGCTGCTTGAAATTTCCAAAGAAATAAATTAAATATATGAAGGAAAGTAAGGGCAAATTTAAAACATGACATTCATCACCTGGGAAAGAGCCCTCAAGTGCAATGAATAAGAACTGTTTTTGTTTTTAAGCTATTACTTGGAATTAAAATAGAGGCAAAATTAGAGCCTAATGGATGTTCCAAAGTAGAGAAACATGAGGAAAATAAGGTGGAATTTTCACTTAAAAGTAAAAATAAGCCCAAGACACAGGATATATATCAAAACTTGTCAGATAGGTGATGTATGAATTTCATAGGAATAACAGAGCATAAAGGTAGAAAATTGTTAAATACAGCAAAGGGAAATTTGAGGAGTAATAAATGCATTCAAAAGAACACTGTAGAATGATAAAATATGTGGTGCAATGAGCCTGTCTGTTCCCTGCAACAGATTTCACATTTGGCCACAGTGAACAATCGTCCAGCTGTCGGGGGAAAGTTTGTCATATTTAAATCAACTTCTTCTGTGCCAGAAACAAGGTCAGATGTAAAGAAAAGGGATATTCTGTCACTTATTGGACTTGACAGTAAATTACACTTTGATGAACAGATGGACTTGAAGAGATTTAAATTCATAATCAAAGTGTAATAGCTAGGAACTGTGATTTGGAATTCTCAGTCAACATATCAGTGAAGGACATGTCTTGAGCCCCTGTCACAAAATCCTATCTCCTCTGACTAAGATCGTGTCCACTAAAGTTCAAAGAATGTTTATATACTATGAAAAATAAATGGGTAGTTATACAAGTGTGTGATTCAATTTACAATATTTTTCTAAATAAAATGAAAATTATATGTTTAATAAGAGCTAGGAGAATGAGAAGGGGAGGAGGGGTGAGGAGGACATGAGGGAACAGAAAGGTTGAGTCAGGGGAAGAATAGAAGAAAACAAGAAAGGAGATACCATAATAGAGGGAGACATTTTAGGTTTAAAGGGAAATCAGGCACTAGGGAAAGGTCTGGAGATCTATAAAGATGACACCAACTAACAATGTAAGCAACAGAGGAGAGGCTATCTTAAATGCCTTCCCCTGATAATGAGATTGATGACTGACTTATATGCCACCAGATAGCTCTCATCCAGCAGTTGGTAGAAGTAGAAGCCAATACCCACAACTAATCACTGAACTGAACTGGAATCTAGATGCAGAAAAGGACGAGTGATGGGCAAAGGGGTCCAGACAAGGCTGATGAAACCCACAGAAACAACTGACCAGAACAACGGGGAGATCTTGGTCCCCAGACTGATAGCTGGGATACCAGCATGGGACTGATTCAGACCCCAGGAATGTGGGTGTCAGTGAGGAGACCTCCTGTAAGTAGTTCAATACTTATCCCTAGCATAGGTGTCGGCTTTGGGAGCCAATCCAGTACAGGGATACTCCTTGAGCCAAGACACATGGGGGTTGGGTCTAGGCTCTATCCCAAAGTGTATGATAGACTCTGAAAATCCCCTATGGAAGGCCTCACTATCCCAGGGGAGCAGAAAGGATATGTGATAGGTAGGGTTATTTTGGGGGGGGGGAGGTAGTTGCGGAGGAGGGGCGGGAGTGGGAACTGAGATTGACATGTAAAACAATCTTGTTTCTAATTCAAATAGAAAAGAATAATAAAAAGATGAGGTACTCGATGCAAAGGTGTCCTTTCTTTCTCGTATAATTCAATAGGGCTGGGCAAGTCTTACATCATATATTACCGAATGCAAATACATCAGGATGAGGTAAACTAAATGCTATTAGATGATTTCACTGTGGGTGGTAGTGGAGAGAAAGGGAGCACTAAGTTACAATGTTCTATGGCAGAGAAGGATGCTGAGTATTTAAAAAAGCTGCAAGAAAGGATTGTGAACATGTAGACATGAGGAATTTATGAGCTCAATATGGTTCCTGTGATTCAAAAATTGGGCATTAAATATGGCAATGTACCATATAGATATAACATTTTGCCATTAGAATTACAAAATTTAAGAAAAACAGCATTATCCAAATCTTCAGGAGTTCTAACCAAATGTGTTGGTCCATCAAAGACATATAATGCATTGTGTACAAAACGCTTAGAGAGCAACTAGAATATCTTGCCTTCTCCCTTCCCTAACAGTGTCTGTCTGTGTAGGCCATGCTGTGTAGGCCATTCCATCTCACAATCTCCCTGCCTCAAGCTCCAAGAGCTGGATTGCTGGTGTTTGCCAACATGCTAGGCTCTTTTTATTACATTTACTAGTGTTGGTCATTAAAAACCTAATCATAAAGATGGTGAGTCTATGGACAGAGGAGAGGACAATTTTTAAATACTACTCTGTCCTACATGTGTTGAGAGATTTCAAGCTGTTACCCAACATAACAAATGCTTTCTATTTCTTCCTCTTCTCTGCCTTCTTCTTTTTTCTTCTATCCATTTCATTTCTTTTAATAAAAATGTGTAAATTCTTGTTATACATTAAGCAGTATAGCACTGATATGATAATAAATCTTCCATGTGCTTCAAGCATGCATGGCTTATGATACCAAATTAAACTTGGAGAAAATGATGCACAATTACAATTTATGAGTGACATGACAAATGAGAGAAATAATGTAAGTTTACTACTTTGATCTTCCCATATTTGAACATATGCTTGCAAGATATTTTTTATTGCTTCAGTGTAATGTCACTAAGACGTACTCCTTTTAGCTTTTGGAAATGCCTCGAACAACTGAAATCATCAATCTTTCTTAATCACTTGAATTTATTGACAGAGCATTTATACACAACGTTTGTTGTGCAAGGCAGAAAGGGATCAGCAAGATGATGGTATGTTAAATTAACCTAAAAGCTAATATGTCAGAAACATGAGGAGGGTAAAAGTCATATGTGGCCAAAGAATATGATAAATTATTACAGTACAGTTATAAAAATATTGGAAAGCCTTGAACAAAATTCTAAGCTTTTAAGTTGAATTTGAGCTTAAATTAAAATTGGTCAGATACAGAAGGCTATTTTGGGTCAAACCATATGATGTCAATTGTGATGATGACGTTCTAGAGTTGATGCTACAGACTTCAGAGAATGTTCCAGAGTTTTTAGATACCCTGTACTTTCAGACAGTCCTCAGGATATGAAGCAGTGGTTTTGATGAGTTAACTTTGAGTTACAGTAATGGAATTTTGGAGGGCACTAGTAGTATCTAATGAGCAGAGTAGGAGATGCCATGCATTCTTCTCAATACACAGTATAATTTTCCAGGATAAAGAACTGTCCAGTCTAATACATCAAGAGTGTGAAGGATGAAGACAACTAATACAGGGGACAAAATATGCTATGGTGTGACTACATGAAGAGTGATTTTAAGGGTAAAAGACAAGAGTTCTGAGGTAACAGGTATTATAAATATGTGCTGACAGAGGTCATGTCTGTGACTGCATGTGCATACCATCTAGGCAGCTGCAGAAGGACCCTCACGCAGATGGACCACATTTAGTACAAGAAACTCCACATTTTCCTCTTGCTAATTATGTAGTTGTTTCAGCTGCTGGGCTTTATAGTTAAGAATGTTGAATAATAGATGACGGGGAAGAGTTGAACCGATGACATTTCATCCATGGTGCTGTTTGCAGTGTGAACTAGTGGAGGCTTGATGTATTTGAGAAAAGGTAAAGAACTGAGCATGGTAGATATTGACTTAGAGGTACCTACTGGCTGCAGGTTGACATCAGATTGTGCAGGGCCTTGTATCCTAAAGATTTAGTCAGGAGCAATGACTTTTGTAATCAATATCAAATTAGGGTTGAGAATATAATTAGGTAACAAAAAGGAAATGGTGAATGTGGGCAAATATTAGGGAAAATCAACATTCAGCCAACAACTCATGTATGAATATATAATCTTATATGCAATAAGCATCTATACACAAGATTCAAAATGCACAATGATCATTCTGTTCTTTCCAAAGAGTCTCAAATCTGGCAAGATTATTTTTACAAGTCAGAATGTAACAGAATGCTACTGTTTTTTTTTTTTTCCATAGAGAAAGTTATTTTTTAATAAAATATTTTAGGTACTTGGAAGACTGTGTTTTAATGAAAAGACAAAAGATAAATTTAATGTTCTTTCTGGAAGTAATGCCTTATTGTAACCTATTATGTGCAGTGAATACAAACATTTGGCTAAATGAGATCATGTTGATTTTTGCCCCCAGGGGACATTCAGATGTTGCAATGACAAAATCCCAGGTTTCGCCTTAGCTTTAAAGAGCTGAATTTAACTTTATAAGGTAATTCACTTAAAAGATATATCCAACTCAAAAGTAAAGATGATTTAAAATTTAAGTACAAAGTTTCATAACTCATAATTTGGGACATTAGCAGCCTTAATTTATCTAATTTTCATTGCTTTCCTGTTTTTTGGTGATGTGTTATCTTTTCCAAATGAAAATCAATTTATAGTATATAATGTTAATCATAAAATCAGAATGGTGTTTTTCTCCATGGAAACTGCTTTCAAACAGATTTCTTTGAAAAACATATTAGAGTTATTTTAACTGTACCTTAAGGTTATCTATTTGTTTATATCGATTGCAATTTTTTTCAAATAAGTCTTGAAATTTTACTTCATATGATACACACACATATGGTGAGAGGAAGAGAGAGGAGAGGTCTTAGTAAAAACTGTGATTCTGGCTCTGAGTATTTATATTTTGTCACTTCAAGTGCTGCACTGAGATACACGGATGTATCAAATTATATAAGTAGCCATATTGTATGCTATACAGTATTCATCACTAAAACTAACGAAGTGGCTATTTTTTCAATATTCAATACCCACAGTTAGCAGCATATCTGAATACTGAGACCCAGTATAATAATAACTCTTTCTGCCAGCTGCCTGGCCCTCAAATAACACAGTCTTATATTAGTTACAATGCTGCTGGCCAATGACTAGGATTTGTTATTTGCTAGCTCAGTCTTAGTTATCAACCATAACTACTAATCTACATATTTTTATAAGGACTTATCTTATCAAGGACATCAGCCTTATGTGTCCTTTCTTCCTGGGATCACATGGTGACTCTCTCCCTTTCCTACATTTCCCAGAATCCTCCTTCTTTCCTAGTCCTGCCTAACTTGCTTCCCTATTGGCCAACATTGCTTTATTTATCAACCAATAAGACAAACATATACACAGAAGGACCTCCCCCATCATTCCAGCATTCTTCTGCATCCGCTCCTGAGAAGTGATAATTATTCTGAATTCATACTTCTTTGATCTCATGTATTTAATACATGTCATTTACAAATTTGGTGGTTGTTCTGGATACAATGCACAAATCATCTCTCTGATAGAGATAAGAGTATCTGTAGAAGTATTATTACAAGAGTCTATTTCAGTGTGTGTGTGTGTGTGAGTGTATGAGTGTGTGTGAGAATGTTTGTGAGTGTGTGTGTTTGTGAGTGTGTATGCATGTGTGAGAGAGAGAAAGAGTGTGTGTGTGTGTGTGTGTGTGTGGTGTGTGTGTGGGGTGTGTGTGTGTGTGTGTGTGAGAGAGTGTGTGTGAGAATGTTTGTGAGTGTGTGTATGAGTGTGGATGGGTGTGTGTGTGAGAGAGAAAGTGTGTGTGTGTGTTGTGTATGTGTGAGTGTGTGTGAACGGTGTGTGTGTGTGAGAGAGACAAAGTGTGTGTGTGTATGTAAGAGAGAGAATGTTTGTGAGTGTGTGTGTGAGTGTGAATGAAGGGTGTGTGTATGAGAGAGAAAGTGTGTGTGTGTGGTGTGTATGTGTGTGTGTGTTTGAAAATGTTTGTGAGTGTGTGTGTGTGAGTGTGTATGAAGGGTGTATGTGTGTATGAAGGGTGTGTGTGAGAGAGAGAGAAAGAGTGTGTGCGTGTGTGGTGTGTGTATGTGTGAGTATGTGTGTGTTTGAGAATGTTTGTGAGTGTGTGAGTGTATATGTGGGGTGTGTGTGATACAGAAAGAGTATGTGGGGAGTGTGTGTGAGTGAGTGGTGTGTGTGTGAGTTTGATGAAATACTGACTCATCATCCTGAACTCCAGTTTAGCTTCTATCCCTGACTTTAGGTTAAAACCCTGAGTGGGCAAACCAACAAAAATGCTCCTAGCATGGAAGTTGGTTGGTGGGAAAGAATAAGTTCCTTCTGGATTTTCCTCTCATGGGTTAGTTCAGTTATGTCATCAGATACATACTGAATATTCATTATCCCAGATGATGCCTGAAGGGGATCTGATTGGAGCTTTCTTGTGTAAATTCTTTAACGTGTTTTGTGGCTTCAAAAGTTACATTGCATTCATGATGCAATAAATTATACAGTGAAAGGAACACAGACACAGTTTACCCTGCATGCTTCTGATTAAAATAAAGAAAAGCAGAAACAGTTATATAAATCAAATTCTGATAAGAATGTCAAGTCACAGTTGACATAAGTGTTTGACATTTCAAAAGAAGAAACAAAGCTTTAAACTTAAAAGCACAATACAGAAATGTTTCTAAAATAACTGAACCTATCCCACCTCACCCTCTATCTATCTATCTATCTATCTATCTATCTATCTATCTATCTATCTATCTATCTATCTACTTATCTATCATATATCTATCTTCCACTCCTTCCTCCATGATGGATGCATCATCTGCCTGTCTATCTGTCTGTCTAACTTATATGTGTGTTGTTTTGTTCTTGAGGAAGATGACAGATTAAGGAGAGATATACTTAAATTTTAAATATAGACATATGTTTAACCTGGTTGATCTGGGTATCAAGAGATTAGGTAGAGGATTTCCTTGCATCCCTGACTCTTAAAATGATGCTTGTAATTACCAGGAAGCCAGATGGATAAAATCTGACAGGTTGCATGCTATTTATATGATAACAGAAATTCTTGTTGGTAACAGGACTTTGTAGCATAAATAATCATATTTTGGGAGCAAGTAATTGGTAATTTCATGTAAACTGTCCCATTTTCAATTGTCATATGTGGGTAGGGAAGGAACTGTATGTTACACTCCACTTGCTTTCTTTATGATGTTGGTTTTCAAGTTCTCTCAAAGACATGCAGACATTTTTAAAGAGAGATTAAGGAGTTAAAGGCAGTTTGATTTCATTATCACTGCATTTTGTAATTTCTGTCAGAATATTTTAGGATCATAAAACACTTCCTTTAGCTAGGAACTCCTGTTTCATAAGCAATTATAAAACTTAAACTAGTTTATATTTCACTTTTTTCCACCCAATTCACTTGTTAGTCATACAACTCACACAGGGGAATTGCTATGTGCTATACTGTGTCATGGGGAATTTTGGTCAACTGAGCTCTTTTTGATGTCAATTAATTTTCCTAATTTCTGTTAAGACTATATAGAAGATGCCTACATGCTCTCATATAAGATATAATGCTCTGATGGTATAAGAAGGTGTTGGCTTAGTGACTATCCCTGAATCTACTGATACTTTAACTACTGTTTGTGGCCTGGCCTCATAATCAGCCTGGCCAGATTTTTGGTTCCGTTGTCATCTTCTCTGCTTCTGCTGTCAAGTATAGGTTTTAGCTGAACTTTTATCTATTGTTCTATTTATGAATAAATACTTTGGAGTCAATTGTAACCGGGTAACTCAGAGAAACAAACAAGCAACCAGATGACCTTCCTCTTTGGCCAGAGACTCAGCAAGAGAGCTTCTCTCTAGCCCTCCCAAACCAAAAAGACTGCTAATCTTATTTGGTTAGCTATTGGAATATTTCTTGAGTTCTACATGCATTTGCAGGAAGTTTAATATGTTTAGAGTAGGTGCTTTCCATCTCATAGACTCTAGGAAGTAAGAGATGGATGAGAACTCATCATACTAATTTGAATTCTGAGTGGAATGCAGTTGGACGATCATGTTGGCATTGGACAGCTGAGACTGTATACCAGTGTCAGGATGAATGAATACAGATATTGTACTATTCTTTGCCTTGCTGAAATCTATATTTCAGGTTTCCTCTGTTGCCTCCCACTAACAAGTCATTGAAGGACCTGGGATGTAAATTTCAATGCCAGGTTTATCACTGTCTTCCTCATGGACTAACTTAGTTCACAATGTGAGGCGATACAAAGAAAAAGAAGCTTCATATACCATGCTCTCAAGTGTTAGGTCTTATTTACTTATTTTCCAAAATTTAAATATGTGGAAATGTAATGTGTTTCTGATTAATACATGAAATTACAACTTCTTTTTTATTGTATCTAATAATTGATGAAAGGGTACCCAGGCTTTTTGAGAGCCTGACAGTTACTGCAGAGTTTCAACGAGGTCTCACTTGAGAGATTTATTAAGTCAAGACACAAAATGGGCTGCCTCTGAATGGGAGTCCAGCCAGGATGGCAGTTTAACGTGAGCAGGAGCACACATCTATAGAGGTGAGAAAGTACAGCAGTTGTGGATGAGTCAACAAGGAAAAGGTAGGTGAAGCCCAGGAAACCCATTTCTAGAATTAAGCAAAGGCCAGTGGCTTATTAATGTTTCATTTGCTCAACAATTGGACATGCCATTTAATGATATTTAATGTACTTTATTATATATAAATGCCAAGTGTGTATGTGTGCGTGGGTGGGTGTGTATGCGTATGTTTGCACACAGGCTGCAGAAGGTGAGAGATAGCTAGGTGACAATCTACTGGAGTTGATTCTCTCCTTCCAACACGTGGGTCCTGGAGATTTAAGTCAGACAGCAGGCTTGGCAACAAGACCCTATACCCACTAGGCCATCTTGACAGCTGCTATGTAATTTCAGTCTTTTTGAGACTGTTTATTTATTTCAGATTATATGAATATGTTTCAAAAAGTGACTTTGGCAAGTGTCTGTAATAATCAGTGTTTGTTAAAGTTCTACCATAAGTATTTCTGTATTTGTGTTCACAGGTGGAAACTCATAACTCCTTCACATACACACCTTGTGTGTGAGATCTAAAATTCTGCAGAATCATTTTTTTCTATTCCTTTCTATTTGGGTTATTATTTTCATAATCTTTTAGGTGACAAATCACAATGCTAATTGTTGTTTTACTCTCTCAAATGGAAATTTGCTATTTTTAACTGAATATTATATTTGTTAGGACCATGCCACGCTTGTTTTTGGTTAAAGAAAGAGTAAGTTTTACTGTCTTCCCTTAATCTTAACTTCTCTATTGGCACTATTCATTCAGGTGTATGCTACATTGTATGAGGGGCTTTACTTCTTCTGAAAACATTTGGCATAACATAGAAAAATACCTGCCCTAAATAATTAATAAATTATTTAAATAAATAATCTAATATATATATATATATATATATATATATATATATATATATATATATATATATTCACCTCCTACTATATTTTTTGCCAATTTTCCTGCAGCTTTGTTGTGAACCCCAGGGAGGGTGAGGCCTTCCATGGGGGTGGCTTCAAAGTCTGTCAAATCATTTGGGGCAGGGCCTAGGCCCTCCCCCATGTGTCTAGCTTGAGAGAGTATCCCTCTGTGAGTAAATGGAGTTCTTAATTGGTCTACATAATAAAAACTCAGAGTCAGATATAGACAATGCTGAGAGATCAAAGAGAAGGAGCAAGACATAGTCTCCTTTATCTCAATAGCTTCCCAGTGGAAAAGAGAATAAGTCCCTGTTTCTTCCTGCTTATATCCTCTCTCTACCCAGCCATCTCACTTCCTGTCTCTGCCCAGCCATCTCACATCCTATTACTGACCAGCCATCTCACTTCCTGTCTATCTATAAAGACCTCCAGACCTCTATGGTTAGCTAGTGGCAAGATCCATCCTCTGATCTTCAGACAGGATTTATTTGCACAAGCAAGATATCACCATAGAACTCTTAAATATATGTTCACTTAGCATAGTCTTGTAAGGTGACCTTTTTTTCTAGAAATCAGAGGTCATTTGTCAAGCTGTAAAGATCTTTATGCTTAATGCCATATTTAAAAGGTAAAAGCAATAATATGTGGAATTTCTTGTCCACGGCAGAATAATCTATTATTTAACTTTCAAAGGCATATGACTTCACTTTTGCATGGCAGCTACATTATAAATCATTTGGACAATTCCATGAGTTTTATCATATATTGCATTCAGCTTTCAGTTCTAAAATATTTTCCCATTTCTTGATAATAAGACTGATTTTAAACCATTCCCATTCTCACAAATACTATGCCTCTGTCCAAATTAAAAATCTAATATAATAATTATTCTTATTTTTCTTCGCTTTCCATCTAGAGCTTGGTTTTCTATACAGCCTATATACACATTAGACTTTGTTTATCTGGAAATGTATGCATTTCGTTCTGTATCTAAATGCCACACCATAGCCTAACGCTTGAAATCATCAAGTAGCCCAGAAATTGTGAATTTCCAAAACATGGACTCCTACCACAAATCCCAATAAACCATCCATTCCTTCCAGCAAAATGACTATGTATAGACCCCTAAACACCAGACTTATCACTTGCTAAAATCATTTGTCTCTTTATAACTTCTAAATGCAATTAAGAAGTTGAGTATCTTCCTGTTTCATCTTTGAAGCACTCAGCATTGTCTCAGAGCAAAATGCCCAGTGTGAGGTTTGTTGTCTTTCAATGGCTTCTTTCTCCCTCTCTATACCCTTTACTTTTAGAGTTTCTTAGATATTAGAAGAATGTCTTCTCTATCTGTCTACTTTCAAGGTGGCCATATTATATCCTGCATAATTCTGCCAGTCTTCCCTAAACAATTCCAGCTTCCTTTCATGATTAAAGGTCATCTATCTATCTATCTATCTATCTATCTATCTATCTATCTATCTATCATCTATCTATCTATCTATCTATCTATCTATCATCTATCTATCTATCATCTATCTATCTATCTATCTATCTATCTATCATCTATCTATCTATCTATCATCTATCTATCTATCATCTATCTATCTATCTATCATCTATCTATCTATCACATCTGGTGTACATCGCCTTTTGCAGTTCTATATTAGCTACTAATATTAAATAGGTGTGTATTATGGTTATTTTTCAAAACTTCTGCCATCTAAAGATGATTCCATTTGTGTTTTCAGGAGACTGATCAAATTGTGAATGTGGATAGAGGTGGCGCATGCCTTTAATCCCGGCACTCACAAAGAACTCTGAGTTCAAGGCCAATCTAGTCTACAAAGAATAAACATTGAATTCTTTCATGTGTTTGTTTCTAGGAGCCTCAATAATGGCAGACATAAAAGGCCCCCAGCAAACATTGTTGCATAGATAGATTTTCCATTCCCTTCTTTTCTTAACCAACTATTTGGTTTTTTGGCTTATTCTTAAGTATACAACCTATGTCACCACAACAATCTATACACTAAACTGCAACTATCACTGTTCTGAACAATACCAAGTGTGTACTCATAAATATCCATGGATTAGAAGAAAGTAAAATTTCAAATGCAGTATCCTTTCAAATTCCAACTTTCAATCAATGAACATTTAAGATTTCTCACAAACTTCAGGCTGCTAATTTTTCCACATTCTCATCATTGTATCTTAACAGATCTCTGCTGCTTAATTTTTCCCATTCACATCTGTTTTTACCCAAGAAATTATTATAGACCTTTAGTATATGGGTTTGTGCAGCATGAATTCTAATTGTTATTAAAATAAAAATAAAAAACCCCGAGTCAGTTATAGGGGTAAATGCTGAAGGATCAGAGAATCAAAGCAGCTGGCCACAGATCTTATCCCTATTGAATTCTCAGACAGAATGTGTTGTCCTGTCTCTATGAATCCTCAGACTGAATGCGGTCTCTACATAACATCAGACTGAATCTGACCTCCTGTCTCCTTCTGCCTTATATTTGTCTCTCTGCTAAGTATTTGGCTTCTGTCTCCACCTCCCAAATACTGGGATTAAAGGTCTGAGCCACCACCTTCTGGCTTTGTTTCTCTTAGACTGGATCAATCTTGTGTAGCCCGTGGTGGCCTTGAACTCACAGAGATCTGTCTGCTTCTACCTCTTGAGTACTGGGATTAAAAATGTGTGCCACCACTGCCCAGCCTCTAAGGCTAATTAAAGTTGCTAGCTCCACTCTGATCTTGAGGCAAGTTTAATTTATTAAAGCAGAAACAAAATATCACCACAGATTTAAAAAGAGTAATAAAATCAAACAATACCATTACCAATTAAGGAAATTTGGCTTAAAGCAATTCCTTGATACACACACACAAACACAATGTTACTATTATTAAAGATAGCAATAATTTGCATGCAGTAAGATGAATATAATTATTTTGATTTAAGTAATTCAATCTTGGATGAATACTTGATATTGCAAGACATGGGGAACGTGGGACATTCTTTGGGTTTGATTGATATTTTCAGTTTATGTTGTTATAATGTCATAAAGTCTATTGCTTGTTATGTAGTTAATACAATATAATGCCACTTGTAACATTTGTCACCCTCATTATGACTTAAAATATTGAAGTCACAGAATTATTTATAATGTTTATTTTGTAATTTTTAAGGTGCTTCATATAACTGCTACGAGTTCATGAATTGCTTTTCTACCAACATGAATAGACACATGGGTAAGACTGGAAAACATTTAGAATGATATTGATGATATCCATATAGTAATAGCTGACTTAAAAAATTCACAACTTATTTTTGCCCTTTCTAGCTTTCTTCTAAAGGACCAATTACAATGCTTTGTTTAAGGTGCTTGCAATATGAATCATGGTGTTTATTGTTGGTTGAAATAGCTAACAGTTCTAGAACAAATCTCAAACTAATATGAGAATAAGTTTTATCCTGATATATCAAGTCCATCTCTCTATTCTAAATGAAATAAAACCCCAAGGATGTGAAGAGCTAACAGCATCATGACCTTCATATTCTTGGTCTATAGATGTTTCTTAAAATAGCCCAGAATATTCATTGACTGTAACAAAAACCCTGAAGACACCAGGGTTAATAGGTGCTAGAATTTTCATTAAAAGAGGTAGGAACAATTTTAATAGTATTTTCTCTTAACACCATTTGTATTGACTCTTATTGAAAAATCCATGCACAGATGCTATTACTGAGTACAAGCATCCTTGACATATACATGAAAAATGATATCCACAGACAAGTGCACGTGATTTCTTGATGACTGCAGGTTTCTGGAATACCATACATCTTGGATTTGTTGTGCCTGTCTGGCTTTAAGACACATTCTTCTTTGAATTAAATGATTGTAGATTTTTTTCTTAAAATGCCTTGTGGAAAGCATCTACATAATATTCTCATATCCACTCAAGTTTGCAATAACATCATGTCAGCATATCTATCTAAATATGTTAAGAACAAGAAAGAGTGAAATGAGCCAACTGAAAATGCTAGAAACTAGCATTTAAGTTTTCATGAAGGGTCATCTTCTGCCTTTCCACAAATAGCCAGTGTTTTTCATGTAACAATCCTACACAAATATACTTATTTTGATTTTAACATTGCCTTCAGCAATCGCTCCAGTCAGGTATTTTTAATTTTCTTTATTTGTCTTGAGATGATTTCACTTCACTCTACGTCCTCCTACCAACCAAATGTTATATTTATTTTGTGACACAAAGACTATTGGTTTTTCTTCTTAAATAATACATCCTAAATTTAAATACTTCACATAGCCATGCATGTGGTTCTTACTCCCGCCAAGCCCATTTAATTACTATTTGACCTCAGTTGTTATCTTTAGCACTGAGCCCAAGTGTACATGTGTACTGAATGTATCGCCCTTTTTATCCAGCCATTTCCTAGAGGCCATTGAGGAATAAGGGGGCCAGCAGTTTATAGATTTGTTATGTAAGTCAGTCTCCAGGCAGTTCTGCTCACTTCTAGAATTATAATAACTTGTTCCACCTGAAATGGATACCCCCCCTCCCGACCCATATGGAATCAAGAGAATACTCACATTCATCCTGAAAAATTCTAGCTCAATGGGCCATTTCTTCTATTCCTATTATGCATAGATTTTCATTTTATTTTTTGAGACAAGATTTTTCTGTGAAACAGCCTTGGCTGTCTTAGAACTCTCCCTGTAGACCAGGTTTGTCTCAAACTCACAGAGATCAGGAGATCTGCCTGCTTCTGCCTCCCAAGTTCTGAGAATAAAGGCATGCACCACCACCACCAGGCATAGTCATAGATTTTATTCTGATGAAATACTCTAACTTTGATGTATATTTAAGCCAATATATTGTATAAATCTTAACTACCATTGGTGATTTCCCTAAATTAAATTCCACTTTTCCCTCCATTTTATCCTTTAAAAATAATCTGTACTTGTCTTTATCATAAGGTGATGAATGGAGTTCCATTTCTCCCTCAGTTGACACTATTTCCATTGTGCTCTCCCAACTTTTAACGTAATTAAATTCTAATTTTACTAAAAATAACCCAAAAAGCAGACAGAAAAAATTCAAAATACCATAGATGAAATTAATGAAACCAAACAAATCCTTGAAGTATTAGTGAAACAAAGAGTTGGTTCTTTGAAATGCTAAACAACATTCATGAAACTTCAGACAAGCTAACAAAAACACAATACATTTATACAAGAAAGAAATAGCTTACAGGTAATACCAATGACTTAAAATGGATCCCAATAAGTTGAATGGAAACTTATAAAGCCTTCACTATATGCCATGAGTACATATCAAATGTTACTGGCTTCCACTGACTTTAAACTCAGTAATACTTCAGTAATCCAAGTTTTTAATTAAAGTCTAATTTGGGTTAATTGAAAATCTTAATTGCATGTTAAAACAAGCCTCTATCAACTATCAGGTGTTTGAATATGCAATGTTAGTTTACACATGTATTCATATATAACCCTCCTAATACAATTTTATCAAATTCAGAAAAAAATATGGTCAAGGTGGCAAAAAAAGAGAATTAGAAAATATTTCTTCAAGCGTAGCTGAAATTTCAAGGTCATATTCCATAAGCATATGGTACCAAAGTTGACAGTCTGGCTCACTTGAAAGGGAATCAGATGATTCAAGTCTTAATTTTGCCTCTGATAAATTATTGTGCTAACTTATTAGAGCCCTTCAGCTTTACTAAGTAGACTCTTTCTCAATGACAATATGGGAGGGCTCCCTGAAGATGCCAAATTATACTTTGGTTTTAAGAAAAACTCTACCAGCATTTTCCCAAAAATTAAATGAGTAATCTTGGTGGTCTTGGGGCAATGAGAGAATCCTAAACAAAACTTAAACAAGGGTGATATCAGTGTACGTGGTAACATGGAAGTGGGAAATATTATAGGGCTTTACCCCTAGGCAACTAGGGAATGCTGAGAATGGGAGAAATGATCTTTCTCAAGGATGAGTCATTTAATTTGTTAACTAATATGTGAAATTATAATCATGCAACACCATATAGATTGACAAGTTCTATTTATGTATATGCTTGTGTGTGAGTGTGCGTGTGAGAGAGAGTGTGTGTGTGTGTGTGTGTGTGTGTGTGTGTGTTAAGGGTGTGTGTGAGTGAGTGTGTGTGTGTGAGTGTTTGTGTGTCAGTGTTTGTGAGTGTGTATGTGTGCGCATGCACATGTGGAGAATAACAATAACAACTAAAGAAAAGGAGGCCATAAATTTGAGAGGATACAAGATGGGGTGCATAGTAGTGCTGGAGAAAGGAAAAGGGTCGGGGAATGATGTATTTATAGATTTTAATTTAAAACAACGAAAACAAAAAAAGATGATTCATTTCTCTCCAGCAAAGACTTACAGCAATAGGGGATACATATCCTGAAATGACCATCTTCTGTCACCAGCAAAGATTTCCTTTAGAAGGACTAGGACACCAATTCAGTGGCATAACCTTCAACCTACAGTCTGTTCTGCCTATGGGATGTGCTGGGTTAAGAGTGGCTCAGAGATTGTGGGAATGGCCAACCAATGACTGGTCAAACCTTAGAGCCATTCCTTGAGAGTGAGCCAACCCTGACACTGCCTGGAGTCCCAGGATCCAGAGGCTGGATAGCCCAGAGACCTAGGATAGAACAAAACATGACTGAAGAAACAAAAATCAATGTAATGTTGCCCAACAGAATTCTTCTATACTCATAGATTGGTGCCTAGCTCAAACACCATCAGAGAGAATTCATCCAGCAACTGAATAAAACAAATCCAGAGACCCACACCCCAACATTAGGTGGACCTGAGGGGATCCTAGGGAAGCAGGGAGGAAGTATTGTAGGAGCCAGAGGGGTCAAGGACACCACAAGAAAACCCACAGCAGAATCAACTAACCTGGGCTCATAGGAGTTCACAGAGACTGAACCAGTGAGCTTGCATAGGACTAACCTAGGTTCTTTGCACATGCGTTGACATTCTTGTGGGACTCCTAACAGTGGAAGCGGGACTCTTTTGCAGACTTTTGGGACCCCATTCCTCATATTGGGTCACCTTTCCCAGCCATAATACAAGGGGAGGTGCTCAGTCTCACTGCAGCCTGATATGCCACATTTTGTTGATATCCCTGGGAGGCCTGTCCTTTTCTGAATAGAAACAGAGGAGGAGTGGATGAGGCAGGGGCAGGCAGGAGGGACTGAGAGGAACGGAGGGAGGGGAAACTGTGGTTTAGATATAAAATAAATAAATAATTTTTTTTAAAAAATGGCCCATTTCTATAAAAACAAAACAAATTGTAGGCATCTGGTCTGTGGACCTGAAACAGTGGCCACACCTCTTTGGGTGTGGCTTCAGGCAGACAGAAGTGGAAAGGGAGGAGCTTGAGGCGTGGCTCTACTTTGCAGCTCTTTCTGATGGGTCAGCAGATCAGGTAGGAAAAGCAAGGAAAGGTTCCAGCGGTTCTTTGTATTTTTCTGTGTAATTGTCATTAATGAACACACATCTATCATTTATCTTGGGTCTAGTGATATAATTACACCCTCGCCTTCAATTGGCACCCAATGTTTGCTTGGATAAGTCCCCACAACAGCCTCACGACTGGCTGTACAGACCCGGGCTTTTGCATTTTGCTCCTGCTGCTGAGTTGGCTGCACAGTTTCTGCCACATCTCCTGGGAAAAGCCAGTACTTGGCAGTGCCTTTTGAGTGACTTGGATTTGTGGACACACGCCTGTGGAAAGTAGCCCAAGGTATTGAGTTGCAGCGGTTTTTCTTCCACTCAATTTGCCTGCCTGACTACAAGGTTTCCTATGAGCCAACAATCACCCAGATCTCCACATTTCAGGAATCTACGTAAGGTAAATTGACCATCCATCACAATGGCAGACAATACTACAGTACAGAAAGTGAAAACACTTTCGGTTTCTTATATGGATGGTATTTTAGAAGAGTCTTACAACATGCCTGGATATATATATATATATAATATATATATATATATAATATATATATATATATCATGGTAGCAGCTAGCTTCATAATCTATATAATACCCTTAAAGAAATGGTTGGACAGTACAGCTAAGAATGAGACACTTTTACAGAAACCATACAAACTTTGCAGACTGGTAGTGAGTTCTTAGTTAAAAGGATTTATACTATTAAAAATACTTTACAGACCAGTAATGAGAGCTTAGAAAAAAAGGATTCAGAGCACTGAAAATGGCAATGGTGGTTTAACAAACAGAAATGCAGAATAAGGAATTTAAAGTGACCAGCTAACAAAAAAAATTTCTTTCATGTCTGATGATTCAACAAACAGTATGCAAAAAATGGAACATAAGATTGAAATAATAACTGAAGAAAATTGTTCCATGTCTGAGACCAATGACAAGCTAGCAGATAGAGAAATGAATAGGACATTTGAGAAGAAATTGTAGACAAAGCATTCTGGGAATAATGCTTCCTATAGGAGTAACTCCAACAGAAGGTCATAACCTTCTGGGTTATGTAGAAGATGTGGCAAAGGCCAACACTGGACCAATGAATGTAGATTGACCAGGGACAAGCAAGGAAACCCTTTACCATCGGGAAACTCCTTTGGAGGTCTCTCGGAAGGCTCCCATGTTGAAAGTGATCCAGTCATTCCCAATCACTGTGGAGAACAATCCTCCCCAGAACAATTAGGAAAAACAGTGGCTATTGTAAAATACCATACCACCCTGGATGGTAGATTGGCTTTGGAGGATGAATCAAATGTACATGGAGGAAACAAAAAAATATATTTTGGCAGAAATCTATAAATGATAAAAGACCAAAATTAAGAGTACAAATAAATAACATTATTCTAATAGGCTTGGTGGACATGGGGGTGGTGGTGGCAGGGGGATATTACTATTATAACTCAAGAATCTTGGCCCTTGCAGGAGGTAAACATTCAATTCTTAGGGTTTGGAACCCTCTCTCAGGTAAACAGAGCATGAGATTGGGTTGAATAAATAGGGTCAGAAGGACAAAGAGGAAGGCTGAGACCATATGTGGCTGGCATAGCAATAAATCTATGTAGTTATGATCTATTGCAGCAATGGAATATTCAGATTAACATTCCTCCAGTATCAGATATGAACCCTAAACAAACTCATGTTGTGGAAAAAATATTGTAAGGCATTATATAAAACAGACACCAACTATCCAGACTGTACAAAAACAGAACACAAGTCCCAAACTAACAGAGGAACCAACAGTCCTACCCTTCAAGTGGCTAGCTGATGAACTTGTCTGACTGGGGAAAAGGCCCGTGATCTCTGAGAAGCCAGAGGCTCTAGAACAGCTGGTATAGGAACAGCTAAATTCTGGGCATACTGAAGTATCTATCAGCCCTTGGAATTCTCCTGTATTTGTTATTAAATAGAAATCTGGAAAATACTTACAGACCTGAGAGCCATCAATAAAGTAATTCAGCTGATGGGTTCTCTACAACCTGGAATGCCCTTGCCTTCTCTGATACCTAAAGAATGGCCTATTATAGTTATTGATTTAAAAGACTGTTTCTTCACCACACCCTTACAAGAAATGTATAAAGAAAAATTTGTCTTTAGGGTACCTAATTATAATAATTCTCAGCTAGTCAAGAGATATCAATGGAAGTTATTAATACCTTCATGGAAGTGTTAGACATCCCCACCCTGGGCCAACATTCCAGGCAAAACCATTGGAAATACTTTGTAAACAGTTTCCACAATCTATAATTTACCACTATATGGATGATACATTGTTAGCTGATTCTAAGGCAGAGAAGTTAGAAAATATGTTTGAAGAAGTAAAGGAAGTTATACCTTGCTGGGGATAACAAATTGCCCCCAAAAATACAAAGAGGAGATTCTATCAATTATTTAGGATATAAAACAGATATAAAAAATTAGACCACAAAAAGTACAGATCAGGAGGGATCAGTATCAGACTCTTAATGATCTTCAAAAATTGCTAGGAGAGATTTCCCAGCTACAGACTATTATTGGAGTAGAAGATCATGATATAAAAAATTTGAAAAAGACCCTATACAGGGTCAAGGATTTAAATTGTCCAAGAATATTATCACTTGAAGTTGAAAAAGGAGTTGGATGGGTAGAAAAAGGGATACTAGAGGCACATGTGGGCCGTGTTGATCCAAAGCTAGATTGTATTCTGGTTACATTACCATCCAGGGAATACCCTTCAGGGATTTTTGATGCATGGGGAAGATATCATATTAGAGTGGATATTTCTAACACATAAACAGAATAAAAACCTAAGATACATATATAGAGAAGATTTCTGATTTGATTTTTTAAAGGAAAATTAAGACTTCCTTACCTGACAGGAATGGACCCAGCAGAAATCATAGTATCTTTAACTAATGAGAAAATTTCCTCCTTATGGAAAGATAATGAATTTTGGCAAAGAGCTTGCAGTAATTTTTTGGGAATGATTAGCAATGATTTTCCCAAAAGTGAGAGAATAAAATTCATAAAGAAAACAGTTTGGATGCTTCCATATATTGTAAGAAAAACACCAACCTCTGAAGTCCCTACATTTACACTGATGCAAACAAATCAGGTAAAGCAGGATATAAATCAGGAGAAATAAGTAAAGTGGTTCAAAGCCCTTATAACTCTGTACAAAAGGCAGAATTGTATGCCATTCCCCTTGTACTTATGGATTTTACAGAACCCCTCAATATAGTAACCAACTATCAATATGTACAGAGAGTCGTCGTACACAATGAAACTGCTGAAGTTATTCCTGATGCTGCAGAACTAACTTCATTGTTGGTAAAATTACAAGAAATAATCAAGAATAGGACTCATCCTATATTTATAACACACATCTTATCCCACATGGGTCTGCTAGGTCCTCTAGCGCAAGGCAATGATGAAATTGATAGTTTATTAATAGGAAGTTGATGGAGGCCTCAAAATTTCATAAAAAAGAACACAATGTGAATAGCAAAGGTTTAAAAGGGGGATTTTTTTCCATCATTTGGCAACAAGCTAAGGAAATTGTAAAAATAATATCCTGCTTGTTCTTTCTATAACCAAACTCCTTCATCAGCATGTAGTAATCCTAAAAGTATACATAGAAATGAAATTTGACAAATGGATTTGTTTCACTTTTCAGAATTTGGAAAATTAAAATATCTGTAAGATACAATAGACACATTTTTCAGGATTTCAATGGGCAACTGCCCTGAGCTCTGAAAGGTCTGATTCTATTATTACTCACCT